>NW_010967153.1:34565-43345 GCF_000463585.1 Tarenaya hassleriana
TGCGAGTCCACGCCCGTCAAATCCATGACGTTGGTCGTCGTGTCGCACACGACTAAAATGTGTCTCAAACGCTTGTCAAGTCCATGACGGTGATGGTTGAGTCTACAACAATCCACAAACACAATCACGCTTAACTCGTACGCACGAGCAAGCTACACACATGGCACACAACATGCAACATCCCCATAGTACAACCATACGTATCATGGTATCCGGTCCCTACCGAGCTACCGTTTAACGCCATGCAAATTCTACCTGCATACAATCACACAACGATCACTCGTATTTCGATATCGCACATCTCACTACGCTACGCAACGTTCTGGCGAAAACTCGGTTCGATTGATCCCAATCGCGAAGTCTTGTCCTCTGGTGGGGGTTTGGTCCGCCCACGGTCAAGTCTGGTCAGGCCCAGGTCAACCCCATTTGCCGTTTTCTCTTTCCCGGATGAAGTTGAATTTTTCTCCAAATTTTCTATGAGCCTGGTCCGGCGGACCAAGTTCTGGTCAGCCGGACCAGTTCTCTTTCTCCCCTGGTCCGCCTCGTCTTTTGGTCCGTCGGTCTGAGAGAGAAAACAAGTCTGGTCCGGCGGACCAAGATTGGTCGGCCCCGGACCAGCCTGCTTCTCCTCTCTCGGTCCGTCTCTTCAAGTCAGACGGAGTGCCCCTCACTCCGACACGTCTGGTCCGGCGGACCAGGACTGGTCAACCCCGGACCAGGCGTGTATTTTCTCGGTCCGGTCTGTCTTTCTTCTGGTCAGGCGGCGTACATTTCCTCGGAACACGTCTGGTCCGGCGGACCAGTTCTGGTCCGGCGGACCAGTCCGCGTTCTTCTTTCGGTCCGCCTTCTTCTCCCCTGGTTCGGCTGAGTGACGTTGGTCTGTCCCAGTCTCGGTCCGAGCTGACCAACAGCTGGTCCGGCGGACCGGGACTGGGACCTGCTTTCTCCTTCGCGATTTCTGGTTCTGTTTCGATCTAGCTCATCCGTTTCGATCTAGGGTTGCTTCTAAATGCTATTAAAACATAGTTTTACATCCCTAGACATGTTCTAAACCTTAAACACGCAAGGAAATCTCGATTTGCACCATCACAAATTGAAAATGAGATCTCACAAATCCAACTCAAGCCACTCACCTTGTTCTTGAGTTTGTCCGAGCTTGTGTGCGTTCCTCGTGGCTCCACATGACGTGAGAAGCTTCGGGACACGTCTGGGCACGTCCCTCTTGGTCTCCCCGAGCTCCCCTTGCACTGGTTCGTCCCCTTTCTCTCCCTTTCTCCCCTTTTTCTTCTTCCTCTATTTCTGTCCGAAAATGCCTAAGTCCCAGCTTGGGAGAGGTTTATGGCGCGAGCTAGGGAGTTTGTGGGCTCAAGCCCAAGCCCATAGGCGAGCCTGCAACGTCCTCGAGGCATGGGAGGCGGCTGGACGGCGAGTGGGGCCCAAACTCAGGCGAAGTTCGCGTCTCAAGACCGCAAGTTGGCAACTTGCGTTTTCTGTCGATTCCCGGTCCGCCGGACCAACCTCCTGGTCCGCCGGACCGGGGTCAGTTTTATTTTTTTTTTCGAAACTTCTCCCAGTCTGCGCTGTCCAGTCCGAGTCCGCCTGAGCAGGTTGGTCCGCCCCAGACCAAATCTTGGTCCGGCGGACCAACCCTTTTTTTTTTTGCCTTTTTCTTCATTCTTTCTCGGTCCTTTCCACCCGTGATGATTCTCGTGCCTCTCCCCGGTATTGTACCATCACTTTTTGGTGATTTCGTGATATCTCTATTTAATTATTCATTTTTAAATAATTAAATAGTCGAATCGGGTTTCGGGGTATTACAATTAAGTCCAAGTCCGACTTGATAACCCAATTCAAACTCAACCATATTCAAGCTATGAGAATCACGATTTCTCCATACTGCCTCACCAAGATAATCAGGCACGCTCAGCTAGGGCATGACCCGTAACCATGACGATCGAAGCCTTGACAGTTGCTCTACTAATGGGCGGTAATAGCTTGAGATTACATGAGGCATATGTGACTTGAACACTATGATACCTTGACTGAATTCAAGTCAGTTCAGTCAAGTTGTTCCGATCAACTCAGTTGAACTACTCTTAGTTCGATTGAATCGTCTGTGTACATAATTCTTTGGCCAAACAACACTTGCTTGCTTTAAATTATGTACCGAAACACTCTCATTGGTTAAACATTCATAATTTTCATCCAATGTGCATCAAAATCTCGGCTCAGACACTTGAAACGATGCAACAATTGCATCTAACAAAGTCTGATCAACTGACTCTGTCCGAGTCAACACTTGACTCGGTCCGAGTCAGAAGCCGAAATCATCTACAGATCAATCTGAACCAAAACTTGACAACCGGACAACTTTCTGTACTGACTCTGTCCGAGTCAAAACTGGTTCGGTCCGAATCAGAAGTCTGTGAGGCCGAGTCTGTTCATTTTGGTTCATTCTGACTCGGTCGAGTCAAAACTCTGATCTGTCGTTCTGACTCTGTCGAGTCAAAACTCTGACTCTGTCGAAGTCAAAACTCTGGGAGATCTCTCGTTCTGACTCGGTCGAGTCAACACTTGACTCTGGCCGTCAAAACTCTGGTAGACACTTTTTTGCCACGAGATCTAGGGTTTCACCCCGTTTCGATGCGCCATCAAGCCGTCTTCGACCCCCAAATTCATCCATGCATCATTCAACAATCAAAATCATCAAACAAGCATAGATCTCATGTTTACATGCATTCTAACCATTAAAACCATGAAAAACATGCAAAGATCTATGGTCTACATGCATTCTAACAATTAAAATCATGGAAACCTGCACAGATCTATTGTTTACATGCACTTTAACAATTAAAATCATGCAAACAAGCAACAGGCACGACGATATACAGAGAACCAGGCTCTGATACCACTGTTGGGTTCCCTGCGGGTTCCTAGCATGCGATCTCATCGATCTAGGGTTTGGTTTCTAGGTTTCATGCAGCGGAAGAAAAAGATCTAAACCTAGCCAAACGTCACACAAAAAACCAATTGTGCAATAACCCGAAAGAACGTGTATAATGTATATCACCGTGGGATTAGAATACTTACCTCTTTCCTAAAGATCTGAAAGTAGTAATCGATTCAGACATGTTTTGATCACCAAGAGCTGAAAGTACAGCTCCTCTACACGTATCCACACCGAGGAAAGGATTCCAAACGCTTTTGGAACTGATCTGCTAGGATCTATGAAGTGATTAGGGTTTCCGAGACTTGGGATCGAATCCCGGGAACTAGAACCTCAAAAGAACGATTTCTCTTGTGTTCTAGATCTGTCTTGGAGTTCAGAATAACTCTCTCTTAGTTAGGACGGCGTCCCATAATCCTTATATTAAGTCTGAAACCCTAATCCTAGGAAAAAGGAAACTTTTCCGAGATCTGACTCGATCCGAGTCAAAACTTTGACTCGGTCAAGTCAGAACGAATCAGTCCAAGCCCATCATCAACTCGGTCCATTTAGAGTTGACTCTGTCCGAGTCAAAACATCAGTCAAGCCCAAAACACTTTCTAGGCTTCGACTCGCATGGAACTGACTCGGTCCGAGTCAAATACTGACTCGGTCCGAGTCAGAAGACTGAATTCGTCCGACACTCTGATTTGATCCGAAAAACCGTTTGTTCGACCAAATCCAAGTCTTCCTTTCCGATACTTCACATATAAGTCCATCCCTAATGGTGTGTGACCCTGTAGGCCCATTCGCAGTGGCAGCAGCCTCGAGAACCATTCTCGATCTAAAGGTCATGATTAGTCTCTAGCAAGACGCCATGACTACCCACGTTGAATTGAGTTAGAGGTGATCTAACAAAGCAAGCAATAGTTCGAGTTCTTATCCTTTGTCTCACGATGTCATATGTTGAACAAGGGCATGGTATGAGCCACCCTTCAACTTCAACCGCTTACTCGTCTAGGCAAATCGACTGATAAAATAGATGCAACTTCATCTATAGCGTGGCCACGCATTTTCACAGTCCGATTTTCACGAGGGGCCTAGCGACATCTCTCCTGTTAAAGAGGTGACAAGTCCCATATTGCATGTCTACTATCTCCATATGATTCGTGAACGTATCTGATCAACGCCGTTATAATCATCCGGTTAAAGACGACGTTTGATGCAGTCAAGACACGCCACTCCTCATATCAGATACTCTAGACATCTCAGGTCTGAGGATCCAAGAACGAACCGCTGTATGAGATTCAAGTCATGACTCATGTTCATGTGACAATCTCATGCGGGTCATCCAGTCACTCGTTCCAAACGAGTACCCATGATTGTGATTTGCATCCAATGCGTATGATCACCATCATCAATCACACATCATGCTGGTCTTAATTTATCATTGTTCCCACAATTACAACTGACCAGAGAGTTTAGAATCATTCTATAATGATTCAAGGATACCGAAATAT
Source organism: Tarenaya hassleriana (assembly GCF_000463585.1). Taxonomy (NCBI): domain Eukaryota; kingdom Viridiplantae; phylum Streptophyta; class Magnoliopsida; order Brassicales; family Cleomaceae; genus Tarenaya; species Tarenaya hassleriana. The sequence goes on from NW_010967153.1 coordinate 39,013, forward strand.
AACAAACATACCAATCATATAACGGGAATGTAATGCATTCACAAATCAATGAATCAATACGAAGTCAAAATATCATACCACGGATCATCCTAGAGCTTTACAACCAACAACTAGGTTGTCAGGCCCAGAACTCCTGGACATACACCGGAAATCTGCACACCAGAAAGTCGAACAAACACAAAGAATAGATCAAGAAATCGAGGGAAAAGAAAAAGAAAAGAAAAGAAAAGAAAATCTAGATTCAAAGGAATCTTTATCCTAGCGCTAATTAAACTACTCCCCGACAACGGCGCCAAAAACTTGATAACGCAAATCTAGGTATAGAAATAATGCTCAAGGGATAAAAACCTAGATACAGCGAATACCACAAGGATATGGATCAACTGTAAAACCAGGGTCGAACACAAGGAATAATTAACTCTAGGACCAAGACTGGACAAGGAATTAGACCAGAAAATATGGAATGAAGTATGTAAATATCAGAAATAAAACAATAAACCAACTAAGTAAAATCAGATAACTAAACCACCATAGCTTCGGGTTAACTTTAACGCGCAGGGTTTGTTTCTAAGGATGGAGAATCTACGAATATCGAACTCTAATCGGGGATCTCAAGTTCTAATATCAGATTTGGCTCTCTCAAGTCCTAAATCCACTATCCAATAATTTAACCTATGGATCTCTCAACCTAATAGATTAAAATATCAAATGCATTAACGATCACTATCATAGTTCCTAAACCGATTAGCCTATCTTTCAATAGTCTTAATCAATTCATTCAATGAATTCTTTCCGAATCTAATTCCAACTCTTGTTGTCAATCAGAATCTAAGATCAATCAATCAACAAGCCAAGAAGATCAAAAGCAATAAACTCAATTCAATTAAACCGCCGAGTATCGATAACGTAGTCTCGGAAAATAAAAACCAAACAAATCCCTACAAGGTTAAATCCCTAGCTGCAGTGAAACGACTACTCACTACCCATAACAACAAACGAGTTCAAATCAATAAGAAGAAACATAGAAACTGATAAAGAAGACTCACAGCGATCTCTCGACGACGATTCTTTAATCTCTGCTCCCGGGAAACTCCGTCTTCATTCTCTCTCGAGTTCTCTGGCTTCTCCTGTGATCTCTCGATGATTTCTGAAGTCTAAGATGTCCTTTCTTTATTGACTTGGCGGTTTGGTTTATTCCTTTGCTGAAAACGGAAGTCCGGATGCAAAATAAGAAGTTTTCCCGTAATGCAACACGGTCGTGTCGAATGCAACACGGTCCGTGTCGAATGCAACACGGTCCGTGTCAATTCTCTGTTAAAAATCTGCACTTTAGACATGGACTGAACACGGGCGAGTTTGTATCAATACGGCCGTGTCGAATGACAACATGGTCTGTGTCAATTGTCTGAGCAAAACTTCACTTTTTTCGGCACGGACACAACACGGCCGTGTCTAATTCAACACGGTCCGTGTCAATTCTTCAACTCGAACATGCTAGACAATTTGCTCATAACTTTCTGCTCCAATGTCGAATTTGTGCGATCTTGGTGTCTATGCATAGATATTGAAGAGAGCTTTCCAAATGAAGCAGAGAACGTGATGTTCCGTAGTCCATGTTCCTGTTTCGTCTGTAATGTTCCGTAGTCCATGTTTTCCACTCTTTTTGCTCTATTTTATGCATGAATACCTGTTTTGACACCAAAGAAAGCAACCAAGCAATATCAAGACCAAATGTGCTCTAGAATGCCTATAAATATGCAAAACCGAGTAAAATGCACTAGACATCTTATACCAAAATATCACCAAAATACATGTTATCACGGACCGTCTGTTCCGGACTTCTGGTCCATCCGTTCCAGACCCTTCCGTCTTGGTTTTTCCGTCGTTTTCTCGTGCGTTTTGTCCTTCCCTGCGTGTGTGACCCTGTAGGCTCATTCGATATAGCAGTATAACCCGAAATCTCTATTCCGGATATACAAGTCATAGACGGTCTCTAGCAAGACACTATAACTACCTATCTCGAATAGAGTTTGTTCGTGATCTTACGAACGCCAGTGATGATTTCGGTTGATGATCATTTTGTATCGCGATATCATATGTCGAACATAAGGCATGGACAAGCCACCTTATCTGATTCGACTGCTTTCTCGTTCACTGAGTTTGACTGTCTGAAATAGACGACGTTCGTCTATAGTGCGGCCACACATTTCTACAGTCTCGCTCACACGAGGGGCCCAGCGATATCTATCTCTTTTACGAGAGGTACAAATCTCATCTTGACTATCTACAATCCAACACATGATTCGTTTCGTACCTAATACACGCCTTTATAGTCCTCATGTTACGCAGGACGTTTGACGTATTCAAAGCATGCAACTCCTCATATTGAATTCCGTAGATATCTCAAGTCTTAGGATCCAATCATGGAACCGTCATATGAGATTCAAGTCACGACGCTAGTCCATGTGACAATCTCATGCGGGTCATTCCAGTATTCCGTTCTCCAACGAATACCTATGATTGTGATTCCAATACCTATGATCATCTATATGATCATCAATCACACATCATACTAGTCTTGATATATCATTATTCCACTCATGCAAGGACGAGCTGCATCGGAAGCTAGCTACGGGATGAACACAGCGGGAGAAAGCATTGAGCCAATTGAACCGATTACAAGATCTCATGCCAAGAAGCTGGAAGCTGCACCAAATGGCCTTATTCTCCCTTGTTTGGGTCAAGAACACTTGGAAGAATGTGTTGGGTTGGTCCAACAACAAGCCCAATCCATTATCCACATGATATCAAGCTTGGAAGGCCCACAATGAAGCCCAAATTTTAGGCCCAATAAGGGTGACGAAAATTGACATCAATTCTAGTCAAGATATCTTTCCAACACCATCTTGAAGACCACACATTCACACCTAGCTTGTTGTTTGTTCTTATTTATGTTATGTTGCTAAGTTTCATGTATGGTGATCTATAAATAGGGATTCCATATCACATTTGAAAACACAACTTTGAAATATATTTGAGTGGTTTCTCTTAGAATTCTTCTAGAACTAATTCCCGAACTTATCGGATCTTCATCCGTGGCATTCGTTCTCGACTTATCAAGTGTTGAATTCCGCACAACACTTGTGGCGTCTTCGCTTCCTCCTACATTTCTAAACCAGGTTCAATCGGGGTTTAAGACTGTTCTCTTCGAACGTGGGCTTAGGTTTCGCATTGCAAGTTGTTTAGGGGTTTAGAGATCCAATCCCACCGGCTTTTGGGAAATCTATCAATCTAGGTTATATAATTTGGTATCAGAGCCCTAGATTTCCTATTAGGATTATCCTTTACTCTTTTATCAGTTTTTTATTTTATTCTACCTTATTTCTATTATGTTTCATAATTTCTTTTATCTTTTATTGACTTTTCGATCGTAATTTTTGTTGCAGTTCATATCGAAGAATCAACAAGAGAAAAAAAAATCTGAAAAAAACAGAGAAGAAAGAAAGAAAACAAAGAGAAAGAACAAGAAAAAAAAACGAAGAAAAAACAAACAAATCGGAAGTTGATTCAAAAAAAAAAATTGTGTCGGTGTTATATTTCCATTTAAGTCATTGTCAAATATCGTTTGAGTCGAAGTTCCATCTTTGAGTCATATGATTTTTTGATGTTTTGGGTATTTGTTTTTCTGAATTTATAATCACTAGTATTCACCCTTTTGAGTTGGTTTAGTGAGTTGAGTTTTGAATTCCATTATTGTTGCATCTGATTGAGTTCGTTAATTAGTTTGCACAAGGATTCATAAGAGAAACGGGAGAGTTGAGTGAAAAATTGAGCGAAACACTATTTCTGAGTGATTTGTGAGGTTCTTACATCTTCTTCTTTCCTTGTCTACTTCTGGTATTTGCTAACGTTTTTACTTGCAGGAAACATTCACAATGGCAGATCAGGACAACGAGCAAAATCTAATGGGAGAAGGTTTGAATCCATTGCAAATGCAAGCATTGACGACTCATCTTGGACGCACCATTCTTCAACGTATTGAGCCATACTTGCAACGTATGGATCAAAGGGAGAATGAGGAACGAGCTACAGTGCAAAGACAACCTCAAAATGTTCCCGAAAGAGGTAGAACACCACAACTTGTTTCTAGCAATGCAGAGGACGTGAGATCAGATTTCTATGAACCTCCTCGAAGGCAAAGACGAGAAAGAAGAGCTCGGGAGCGGGTTGATGATGATCTCAACGGTATAAAACTCGATCCCATCTTTTCATAGCAGGAATAGAATGCCTATAAATATGCAAAACCGAGTAAAATGCACTAGACATCTTAGAT
>NW_010967153.1:43471-45726 GCF_000463585.1 Tarenaya hassleriana
AGGAATGATGCTGAAACTTACTTGGAGTGGGAACGGAAGGTTGAGATGGTGTTTGACGTGCATCTCTATTCGGAGCGAAAGAAAGTGAAGTTGGCGCTTTAGTGACTATGCACTTGCATGGTGGGATCAACTTTTGACCACAAGAAGAAGAAATAGCGATAATCCTATTGATACATGGGATGACATTAAAGCGGTTATGAGGCGACGGTTTGTGCCAAACCACTATCATAGAGACGTTCTCCAACGTTTGACACGTGTGGTGCAAGGTAACCGTAGTGTCGAGGAGTATTATAAAGAGATGGAAATGTTAATGTTGCGAGCCAATGTTGATGAGGAGAGGGAGTCAACTATGGACAAATTTATTGGAGGGTTGAATCAAGAAATCCAAGATCGTGTGGAAACTCAACATTATGTTGAGATGGAGGAGTTGCTACATCTTGCGATCAAGTTCGAGAACCAAATCAAAAGATGGAGAAAAACGCATCAGAAATTTGGTTCCAACTCTTCCAATGCTCGGCCACATTTCCACAAAGAAGATAAACAATATTTTGGTTCAAAAGTGGTAGCAAAGCCCGAGGGCAAACCTGATACGTCTCAGCCAAGAAAACAAGGTACTTCAGATGCTTTTCAATCATGTACTCGAGATATTCGATGTTTTAAGTGTTTGAGCAGAGGACACTATGCTAATGAGTGCCCAAATCGGAGAACTTTGGTGGTTCGTGATAATGGAGAGATCAAAACCGAAGCAGAGAGTGAATTTGATTCAATGCCGTCTTTGGAGAGTGATGTAGCTGAGCAAGAGGCTAAATCGGGTAAACTACTTGTGACTCGAAGGGTTTTGAATCTTCGATCAAGAGAAGAGGAGAAGATTCAGCGAGAAAACATCTTTTATATAAGATGTGTTGTGAAGGACAAGGTATGTAGTTTGGTCATTGATAGTGGAAGTTGTACCAACGTGGCGAGCACTTCTTTGGTTGAAAAGCTAGGGTTGCTTACTCAAAGACATCCAAAGCCATATAAACATCAATGGTTGAATGACAGTGGAGAAACCAATGTTCACAAGCAAGTAAAGGTTCCCTTTCGCATAGAAAAATATGAAGACGAAGTGTTATGCGATGTTGTGCCTATGCAAGCCGGTCACTTACTTCTTGGGCATCCGTGACAGTTTGATCGCGTGCACAACACGATGGTTACTCCAACAAATACTCTTTTGAGTTCAAAGGGAAACAAATCAAATTGGTTCCTTTGTCTCCGAAAGAAGTATATGAAGATCAACTCCAAATGATCAAGAATGAGAAGAAACTGTGTGACCATGAGGTAGTTCACTCAAAACTTTGTGAGGATTCGAGAAAAACCCAGTCAAAGGTCTTTGAGAGTATACCCGTGAGATCAAACACAAATTTCTTCATGAGAGCGAGAGAGGTTAAGAAAGCATTGCTTTCGCACCAGCCTATGTTTGTACTTTTGTACAAAGAGGCACTTTTGAACACTAACGAACTCACTTCTACTTTGCCTAGTGTTGTTCTTGATCTTTTGCAGGAATATGAGGATGTTTTCCTGGAGATTCCTAATGGACTGCCACCACTACGAGGAATCGAACATCAAATCGATTTTGTCCCTAGTGCCAGCATTCCGAATAAGTCTGCCTATAGAAGCAATCTCGAAGAGACAAAAGAGCTTCAAAGGCAAATTTCGGATCTGATGGAGAAGGGGCATGTTCGAGAAAGCATGTCACCATGTGCCGTGCCGGTGATTCTTGTACCAAAGAAAGATGGTACGTGGCGAATGTGTGTTGATTGTCGAACAGTCAACCAAATCACGGTAAAGTATCGCCATCCTATTCCGAGACTTGATGACATGTTGGATGAGTTGCATGGTTCAAAATTCTTTTCTAAAGTTTATTTGAGAAGTGGTTATCATCATATACGCATGAAAGAAAGTGATGAATGGAAAACGGCGTTTAAGACAAAGCATGGGTTGTATGAATGGTTGGTTATGCCTTTTGGCTTAACAAATGCACCTAGCACGTTTATGAGGCTGATGAATCACGTTCTTAGACATTTTCTAGGACGTTTCGTGGTTGTGTATTTTGATGATATCCTGATATATAGCAAGAACCTTGTTGAACATGTTGAACACATCAAATCTGTCTTGGATGTTCTGCGAAAGGAGAGACTGTTTGCTAACCTCAAGAAATTCACGTTTTTCACTAATAAATTGGTGTTTTTAGGGTTTGTGGTTAGTGAGCAGGGAAT
>NW_010967153.1:54216-58625 GCF_000463585.1 Tarenaya hassleriana
AGAACTTTGGTGGTTCGTGATAATGGAGAGGTTGAAACCGAAGCTGAGGGTGAATCTGATTCAATGCCGTCTTTGGAGAGTGATGTAGATGAGCAAGAGGCTGAGTCAGGTAAACTGATGGTGACTCGAAGGGTTTTGAATCTTAAATCAAAAGAAGAGGAGAAGATTCAGCGAGAAAACATCTTTTATATAAGATGTGTTGTGAAGGACAAGGTATGTAGTTTGGTCATTGATAGTGGAAGTTGTACCAACGTGGCGAGCACTTCTTTGGTTGAAAAGCTAGGGTTGCTTACTCAAAGACATCCAAAGCCATATAAACATCAATGGTTGAATGACAGTGGAGAAACCAATGTTCACAAGCAAGTAAAGGTTCCCTTTCGCATAGAAAAATATGAAGACGAAGTGTTATGCGATGTTGTGCCTATGCAAGCCGGTCACTTACTTCTTGGGCATCCGTGACAGTTTGATCGCGTGCACAACACGATGGTTACTCCAACAAATACTCTTTTGAGTTCAAAGGGAAACAAATCAAATTGGTTCCTTTGTCTCCGAAAGAAGTATATGAAGATCAACTCCAAATGATCAAGAATGAGAAGAAACTGTGTGACCATGAGGTAGTTCACTCAAAACTTTGTGAGGATTCGAGAAAAACCCAGTCAAAGGTCTTTGAGAGTATACCCGTGAGATCAAACACAAATTTCTTCATGAGAGCGAGAGAGGTTAAGAAAGCATTGCTTTCGCACCAGCCTATGTTTGTACTTTTGTACAAAGAGGCACTTTTGAACACTAACGAACTCACTTCTACTTTGCCTAGTGTTGTTCTTGATCTTTTGCAGGAATATGAGGATGTTTTCCTGGAGATTCCTAATGGACTGCCACCACTACGAGGAATCGAACATCAAATCGATTTTGTCCCTAGTGCCAGCATTCCGAATAAGTCTGCCTATAGAAGCAATCTCGAAGAGACAAAAGAGCTTCAAAGGCAAATTTCGGATCTGATGGAGAAGGGGCATGTTCGAGAAAGCATGTCACCATGTGCCGTACCGGTGATCCTTGTACCAAAAAAAGACAGAACGTGGCGAATGTGTGTTGATTGTCGAACAGTCAACCAAATCACGGTAAAGTATCGTCATCCTATTCCTACACTTGATGACATGTTGGATGAGTTGCATGGTTCAAAATTCTTTTCTAAAGTTTATTTGAGAAGTGGTTATCATCATATACGCATGAAAGAAAGTGATGAATGGAAAACGGCGTTTAAGACAAAGCATGGGTTGTATGAATGGTTGGTTATGCCATTTGGTTTGACAAATGCACCTAGCACATTCATGAGGCTGATGAATCACGTTCTTAGACAATTCTTAGGACATTTTGTGGTTGTGTATTTTGATGATATCCTGATTTATAGCAAGAACCTTGTTGAACATGTTGAACACATCAAATCTGTCTTGGATGTTCTGCGAAAGGAGAGACTGTTTGCTAACCTCAAGAAATTCACGTTTTTCACTAATAAATTGGTGTTTTTAGGGTTTGTGGTTAGTGAGCAGGGAATCCATGTCGATGAAGAGAAGATCGCCGCCATAAAAGATTGGCCATGTCCGAAGACAATTGGTGACGTGAGGAGCTTTCATGGCCTTGCAAGTTTCTACTGAAGATTTGTGAAGAACTTTAGCACCATAGCTGCACCATTGACAAAAGTTATCAAGAAAAATATCGGGTTTAAATGGGGAGATGCACAAGAAGCTGCTTTTCAACTTTTGAAAGAAAAACTCACTAATTCTCCACTCTTGTCTCTTCCTAATTTTTCTAAGGCTTTCGAGATAGAATGCGATGCGTCTGGTGTAGGTATTGGAGCTGTTTTGATACAGGATGGAAAGCCAATAGCTTACTTAGTGAGAAGCTAAGTGGAGCGCAACTGAACTATCCAACTTACGACAAAGAGCTTTATGCTTTGGTGAGAGCACTTTAAACTTGGCAGCACTATCCTTGGCCCAAAGAATTCATCATTCATACTGATCATGAGGCTTTGAAACATCTAAAAGGTCAGTATAGGTTGAACAAAAGACATGCTAAATGGGTTGAGTTCATTGAAACATTTCCTTATGTTATTCGCTATAAACCAGGAAAAGAGAATATTGTGGCTGATGCTTTATCTCGTCGTCATAATCTGCTTGTTGATGTCCACGCACCGAGTCTTATATTTAATACCCGATTCGTACCACTATCCGCAAGTATACGGTAGTTGTAGTACCGGGGTCGAACACGAGGACTAGGATGTATTAGTCTATCTCTAAGCTAGATTAGATGGTCAAGTAAAAATGTGGGTTGTGGTAAGGGTCGGAATACAAGAAAGCAAGTAAAATTAACGGTTTGTAAAACGATGGTTTAAGGCGTTGTAAGTTCGGGATCCCTCAAGAATCGCATGGATGGTTAATGATGCTACAATGTCTATGGGTTATCCTCCATATGGGGGTTTCAAGCACTTCTTCTAGAGTTTGTCTCTCCCAAGCTTAAACTCACTACCTAGAGGATCGATTCACCCATCTCCCAATGATCTAAATGATCTCTAGATGCATTAGTGTACCCTATCATGAACCCTAAGCAAGTTAAGCCATCTCCCAATGTGAATAACTCACTCATTTGACATTTGGTTCCAAACATCATTCCCATATCCCTATGATCAATGTGTTCTACAATCATATCAATTAGGGTTTCAACCAAATCAATAGCATTAAGCACAAAACATCAAACCCATGGAAGAAACTCAAAGACATCATAGATTAAACATAGGTGTTCATACAAAAGTGGGGATCCCTCACCCACAACAAAGTCACTACTCCATAACTAGGGTTTCAAAACAGAAAGCAAAATGAAGAAACATGGAAAAGGAGAAGAAATGCTCAAGATGGTCTTCAATGGTGGTCCTCCTCTTCTCCTAGCCTCCTTGATCTCCAAAATCCCCCTTTTCTTCCTCTCCAAGGTGGTTTTTCTCCCAAGTGTGTAGCCCCCTTTCTCTCTCCTCAAACTCCCCTTTTTGTGAATGTTCAGAATTAGGTCTTCTCCTCAAAACATGGGCTTTTCCTTTTTGGGCCGATTTTGATTTCAGGCGGTCGCTCATTTTTCAGGCGGGTCGCTAATTTTTCTTCCGGTCGCCCATTTTTCAGGCGGGTCGCTCATTTTTCTTCCGGTCGCCCATTTTTCGGGCGGGTCGCTCATTGTCCTCTGACACGCGAAAAAGTGAGCGACCGCTCATAAAATGAGCGACCGATCACAAAACGGGCGACCGCCCATAAAATGGGCGACCGCTCACAAAACGGGCGACCGCCCATAAAATGGGCGGGTCGCTCGTTTTGTCTGAGCTCCCCGAGCATTCTCGAATTCTTGTTCTTCCGTGCCCGCTTCGTGAGGATTCATCGTGGAGTCTTCCTGCAAGGAAAAATGGGATTTTCATTGCTTCCTGCGGTCTAGGATGAAATAGTTCCTACTTGTCAAGCATGTCTCCTAAACACATCCCAAATGGGAACCCTAAAAGTCACTTAGCCTATAAAATGTTTTCTCTTGCCCCATATCTTTCCTTTTTATTCGGATTTTTGCTTTCTTCTTCTTTTTCTTTCTTTCCCTTTCTCTCCCTTTTTTTTTTTCATATGATGCAATCCCGGGCTTCTAGGACGTTGGAATTTGACGAGTTCACTCTTTTCTCTCTTTTTTTTTTTTTTTGTGTCCTTGTCCCACAACTTAGACCCGAGCCTTCGTTTTCGACGCACTCATGTCCCCGAATGATTTTCATTAACGAGATGATGACAGAGGAGTGTCGGGATGCATCGTGTTTCCTAGGGCTTGTTGCTTTCTGTAGGCTTCCTAACTTAGAGGTCAAATGGTGGTTTTTAGGGAGACGTTTCGTGCTTGGTTCGTAACCTCTACCCCATCTAGACTTTAGGAGACAAAATCATCCCACGTGATATTCATTCGCTCTAGGATTGGGTCAGCTATTTCTACCTTGCTCGACAATCCATTCAACTCTTTAGATCGATCTAAACTTAGCTCCTAAAACCTTTCCAAGCCAATCCTTACTCTATGTTCCCCCCACATCATTATCCGGCCAAATCTTTGAGGGAAAAATCTTATGCAAGTGTATGCATGCATTACTTGAGGATGGAATGCATGATTCTAAGTGCAATTGATGCATGATGTGTAGGATTCATGGGTACGATGTGCGTTAGTGCATCCCCCCCCCAGACTTGAATCAAACACCGTCCACGGTGTTGAATCTTGTCTAGTGGAGAGATTCCAAGGGAGAAATAAGGAATGGAATGAAGGGGGTGAGTGTGTTACCTTTTCCGATGAAGTGGAGTTGTATTCCAATTTCTCTTTTGTGGATGTCGTAATCCCATGAAACCTATGCAATGTGA
>NW_010967153.1:58778-62453 GCF_000463585.1 Tarenaya hassleriana
TTGTCCCCGTGGATGAAGTCATGCGCATATGCTCTAAGATCGATGCCCAATCGCTCTGCAATCATGGTTACGATCCCTCCGAAACAAATTGACTCAGTGGTGGAAGTGATTACCTTGTGCATATGCAGTGCTACCCTTGACGCGACGTCCGCAACCTCTAGACGGTTGTTCATCATGAAGTGGAGAGGTTCCATGAGCATGTTCAGTTCCGTGATGGAGACGGTTCGTGTATCCTCGCGTGCAAATAGGGTGGATGCCATGAATTGCTGAAGGTAGCGGACTGCGGGATGTCGTATCATAAAGGCTTCGAGTTCCCAAGGGGTGAAGTGTGCAGCTGCTATTTGTGTCCAGAATTTTCTAGCTTTGGCGATTGTTATCTTTGGGATTGCTGCCGTGCTGCCCGCTTGAACGCCCAAAATTTGAGCGAGTTGCTCCATCTTGAGATAGTATTGGTACTATTTGTGTCCAGAATTTTCTAGCTTTGGCGATTGTTATCTTTGGGATTGCTGCCGTGCTGCCCGCTTGAACGCCCAAAATTTGAGCGAGTTGCTCCATCTTGAGATAGTATTGGTACCCTTCTAAACGAAATCCGATGTAGCCATTGCGAGGATTGGCATTCCTTGGAATGAAGCATTGGAAAGTGCACGCAAATTCTATTGTCAATGAACGGTAGGTGCGGGGGTTGGCGCGAAATAGACGTTCCCATCCGGCGAGTTGGAATATCCCCTCGATCCTCTCATAGAGTTGCTTTGGTTGAATGCCATGGTAAACGAATTTTGAAGCCTTAATCCCCCTCTGATGGATTTGGTGTAGAAGGATTGTCTCCTCGTTGGATTGGGGTTGAAATGGGATTGGATCCCCGCGTTCTTGTTCAGCGTCAACTCGGATTTCATCCACGAGGCTTGAAAAGTGGGCGTTTTGTGGCTTGAAGTCTTGTAACTCCGGTATGCGTTCCCATCCGGCGAGTTGGAATATTCTTTCGATCCTCTCATAGAGTTGCTTTGGTTGAATGCCATGGTAAACGAATTTTGAAGCCTTAATCCCCCTCTGATGGATTTGGTGTAGAAGGATTGTCTCCTCGTTGGATTGGGGTTGAAACGGGATTGGATCCCCGTGTTCTTGTTCGACGTCAACTCGTATTTCATCCACGAGGTTTGAAAAGTGGGCGTTTTGTGGCTTGAAGTCTTGTAACTCCGGTATTGTATCTGAAATGTATTTCCGTATCCTCCTCCAACGGTCGCTGGAATCCATCTGAAACATGCGGAAAACATCATCGAAAAAGTGGTCAGAAGGAGTGAGCGGGTCGCCCAAAAAGTGGGCGGTCGCTCGGTTAGGCAACCTTGTTGCTCAGAGAAAACGAGCGGGTCGCCCAAAAAATGGGCGACCGCTCGGTTAGACAACCTTGTTGCTCAGAGAAAACGAGCGGGTCGCCCAAAAAATGGGCGACCGCTCGGTTAGACAACCTTGTTGCTCAGAGAAAACGAGCGTGTCGCCCAAAAAATGGGCGACCGCTCGTTCCCTTTTCTCGACCCCTTTTTCGCCCGTTTTGTCTGTTGAATTTTCTTCGCTTGTTTCCGAGTTTTCCGTTGATTAGAGAGTTTCCGCTGCTCGGATTAACAGAAATGACATGCATCCAAGCAATGAAATGTAGTCCAAAACAACACAAGAGTCTAAAATCCCAAGCATAGTTCAAAACATCCTAAACATGCTATGGTTCAGCAAAATGTGATCCAAAACACCGGTAAAATAAAGCGTCAGAGTTAAACTCGTCCTAAGCTAAGGTAGATCATGGTGCTGCCTTCTTGCTGCCCTTGCTGGTCTTGCTTGCTCCGGAAGTGGATGATGCATCGGTCTCGCTATCGTGGTGGGAGTCTTCGTCCCCGGAGGCATCTTCATCCATCATCTTCTCAACCGTACGGATGATCTCGCGTTGGGCACTCTCAATAGAACAGTTGAGAGTGGCTTCAAGCGTGGCGAAGTGATCTTCCATCGACTCTTCGATGGATGCGAGACGAGGTCCAAAACCCTCTATGGTGGTGAGGCGAGTATCGAAGCTCTCCAGCTTTTGGATGATAAGGTCCAATCTGGGATCAGGGGTAGGGGTTGAGGTCCCTTCACCATCAGTAATCGAGAGCCTTCCCCTGCGACCCCTTCGGTCTCCGGTACGCGCAGGAGGGGTCTCAAGGAAGTCGAGACGCAGCGTCTCGGGAGTGAATGTCTCTATCTCCTCACATGGTAGGTGCAAGTATCGTTTGAGTCCATCGTCGCCTAGATAGATCCATTCCTCTCCTATCCTCCGAATGTGACCTCGAGTCTTGAGGGAATCCATGTCGAGGAGGCAATGCAAATCGATGACGTCTTCTTTGTAGAATGTAATCCCCGTGTCTACTCTCCGAGCGATCTTTGTGATGATTCCTCCAACGCATATTTTAACGTCCTTAGCCTTCGTGTTGGCTATGTTGTACAGGTGGATTGCTACCCTCGATGCTAAATCCATGGTCGACCATCCTCCTCGTACACAATCATCAAGTGACGGCCCGTCGTGAAATTCTTGAAGCGCTAAGTATAGGTAACCCATCTCGATCTTATGGATCTTACCCGGTTCGTCACGAGCGAATATTGAGTTAGACATGAATTGATGAGCATATCTAATCGCCGGGTGCTGGATCCACGAAATCTTGCCTGCAGAGCTGGAATATCTTCGGACGGCTATTTTCTGCCAGAATTCTTGGAACACATAGGCTGATATTGGCGGTACGAGCGAGTGTGTTCCCTTGGGGACACCTAGGATGTCTGCAAACTGGGACATGTTGAGCCGCACCCATTTTTTGTTCAACCTGAATTCCATGTAGGCGTCCTCTATGGAATTGTCCTCGGGGAAATAGCACGTGTAGGTCGCGAGGAACTCCCGGTTGATGCTTCGGAAAGTCGGTTCTGCACTTTTGTACAGTCTCTCCCAGCCCAATTTCTCAAAGATGTAGTCGACGTTTGCTTGAATTCCCAGCAGCCGAGTGGTGCGATCACATACGAATTTGCTTCCCCGTTGTTTGATCGTGTTTAGGTGTCGAGCTTTTGTATAGGCCTCGTCGTGCCTATCAATCTTCACAGTTTTCATCGGTCCCTCTATCATATCGTCGATCGGTGCTTCTAAAATCTCGGTGATTGTTCCAGGTCGCATATCCCTCTTTTGAGAACCTTCTCGCTCTTGAGAAGAACTGGCGTTGTCGCCTGTTCGGGGTCTTTTCGGAGCCATCTGCATCGAATACACGGTAGGGTTTGGGTCGCACGAGGTCAGGACGTAAGGATGGAAGTTGCGGGATTTGGACAGGGGTTTCGAGCGGGTCGCTCGAAAACCAAGCGGTCGCTCGGTAGGCGAGCGACCGCTCGAGCGACCGCTCACTGCGCGTTTCCAAGAAATTTCTCGACCGGAATCGAAATTTCCGGCCTAATCTTCCTAACCCATGCAAGTTTCGACTAACCCATGTAACAATGCATCTCTATTTTGACCAAATAAGCCCTAAATCTAAGATTTGAAAAGTAAAAAGGAAGTTAGGGCTTACATTGGAGGGGGAGGATTTTCGCGAGAGAGAGAGAGAGCGTGCTAGCTCGGCGGTGGGATGACAAGACGACGGAGGACGGGCGGCGGCGAGTGGCGGCAAATCGACCGGAAAGGAG
>NW_010967153.1:62840-64879 GCF_000463585.1 Tarenaya hassleriana
CGGGTGACCCAGTGTAAAAAACGGGCGACCCGCCCGTTTTCTCTGAGCAAAATCGATCCGGGTACTGTAGAAGCGAGCGACCGCCCGTCAGAATGGGCGACCCGCCCGTTTTCTCTGAGCAAAAACGATCCGGGTACTGTAGAAGCGAGCGACCCGTCCGAAAAATGGGCGACCCGCCCGTTTTCACCTGGAAACGCAGATTTGGAACTCAGACGCATCCTGTCGACCTCCGACACCGTTCCTGACTCGTCTCAAGGTTCAAAAGAGAAATCACACGACGATTAGGACCCCGAACATGCTCCACAAGTGGAACTAAAGCCCTTACCCCGAGGGCTTAGGTATGTCTTCCTTGGCTCAAATTCTACTTATCCCGTTATCATTAATGATGCATTAGATGAGGATCAAGTAGAAAAGCTCACCAATATGCTTAGGCAATACAGGGAAGTCCTAGGTTACACTCTAGAAGACATTAAGGGTCTTAGCCCCTCTCTTTGCATGCATCGCATACATTTAGAGGATGACACCAAATCGTCAATTGAACATCAACGTAGGCTAAACCCGAACATGAAAGAAGTGGTCAAGAAAGAGGTCTTGAAATTGTTAGATGCGGGTATCATTTACCCGATTTCGGATAGCTCTTGGGTTAGCCCGGTGCAAGTCGTACCTAAGAAGGGAGGAATCACGGTCGTTCCAAATGAAAACAATGAACTCATACCGACTAGAACTGTTACGGGATGGAGAATGTGCATTGATTATCGAAAACTTAACACAAACACCCGTAAGGATCACTTCCCCCTTCCATTCATTGACAAAATGTTAGAGAGACTTGCACTGCATTCTTACTTTTGTTTTCTCGACGGCTACTCCGGTTTCTTTCAGATTCCTATCCATCCGAGTGACCAAGAGAAAACAACATTCACATGCCCTTACGGCACTTTTGCATATAGACGCATGCCATTTGGAGTGGGCAATGCACCCGCAACTTTTCAATGATCACACGGGTTTTTCACCGGTTTTTGCAACGTCATGCATCACAATTATTCTCACATTCTAGGCATCATAGGACGTTAGATGGCCATGGGTAGGTTGTTTCGCTTGTTTTTCCTTGCAGGTAAACTCCACGATGAATCCTCACGAAGCGGGCACGGAATAACAAGAATTCGAGAGTGCTCGGGGTGCTCAGACAAAACGAGCGACCCGCCCATTTTATGGGCGGTCGCCCGTTTTGTGAGCGGCCGCTCATTTTATGAGCGGTCGCTCGTTTTTTCGCGTGTCAGAGGAAAATGAGCGACCCGCCCATAAAATGGGCGACCGGAAGAAAAATGAGCGACCCGCCCGAAAAATGAGCGACCGCCTGAAATCAAAATCGGCCCAAAAAGGAAAAGCCCGTGTTTTGAGGGGAAAACCTAATTCTGGACTTTCACAAAAAGGGGAGTTGGAGGAGAGAGAAAGGGGGCTAGACACTTGGGAGAAAAATCATCTTGGAGAGGAAGAAAAGGGAGATTTTGGAGATCAAGGAGGCTAGGAGAAGAAGAGGACCACCATTGAAGACCATCTTGAGCATTTCTTCTCCTTTTCCATGTTTCTTCATTTTGCTTTCTGTTTTGAAACCCTAGTTATGGAGTAGTGACTTTGTTGTGGGTGAGGGATCCCCACTTTTGTATGGATACCTATGCTTAATCTATGATGTCTTTGAGTTTTCTTCCATTGGTTTGATATTTTGTGCTTAATGCTGTTGATTTGGATGACACCCTAATTAATATGACCATAGAACACATTGATCATAGGGATATGAGAATGATGTTTGGAACCAAATGTCAAATGAGTGAGTTATTCACAAGATTAACGATGAAGATCGGGGATGAGACAGTCGAATTCACGCTTGACCAGAACTTGAAGCAACCTTCGACCAATGATACGGTATGCTACGTGGATATACTTGAAGCAATGGCGGAAGAAGTGATCGGAGAGTTCCGTGAGGTAGACCCGCTAGAAGTGTCACTAATGGCCGTAGAAGCAAGCTTGTTCAGTAATTGGGA
>NW_010967153.1:65018-67225 GCF_000463585.1 Tarenaya hassleriana
TATTTCCAATCTCGATAGATGATCTGCCACTGTATTCTCCGTTCCTTTCCTATCGCGGATTTCCAGATCAAACTCTTGCAGAAGCAACACCCATCGGATCAACCTTGGTTTAGCATCCTTCTTCGTGAGCAAGTACCTTAAGGCGGCGTGATCCGTGTAGACGATGACCTTAGAACCCACCAAGTATGATCTAAATTTCTCGAAGGCAAATACTACAGCAAGGAGCTCTTTCTCCGTGGTGGAGTAGTTCATTTGAGCGTCATCGAGCGTTCGACTTGCGTAGTATATGGCGTAATGCTTCCCATCTTTCTTTTGTCCCAATACGGCCCTGACCGCGAAGTTGCTAGCATCACACATTAACTCAAAAGGGATACTCCAATCCGGGGGTTGAATGATCGGGGGTGAAACTAGTGCCTTCTTCAATATTCCAAATGCCTTGTGGCACTCCTCATTAAACTCAAACGGGATGTCCTTGCCCAAAAGCGCAGTCAAGGGTCTCGCTATCTTCGAAAAATCTTTGATGAATCTCCTGTAAAATCCGGCGTGACCCAAGAAACTTCTGATCCCTTTAACGTTGGTCGGTGGCGGTAACTTCTCCATCACTTCCACTTTCGCTCTATCCACCTCTATCCCCTTGTCCGAAATCCGATGACTAAGTACAATGCCCTCTTGCACCATGAAGTGGCATTTCTCCCAATTCAAAACCAAGTTCGCCTTGAGACATCTGTCCAACACTCGATGGAGATTGGTTAAACACGCATCAAAGGAGGGTCCATGGACGGAAAAATCGTCCATGGACACCTCCATAATGTCTTCAATGACATCGGAGAAAATAGCCATCATGCATCTTTGAAAAGTTGCGGGTGCATTGCACAATCCAAATGGCATACGTCTATACGCAAAAGTGCCGTAAGGGCATGTGAATGTTGTTTTCTCTTGGTCACTCGGATGGATAGGAATCTGAAAGAAACCGGAGTAACCATCGAGAAAACAAAAATAAGAATGCAGTGCAAGTCTTTCTAACATTTGGTCAATGAATGGAAGGGGGAAGTGATCCTTACGGGTGTTTGTGTTAAGTTTTCGATAATCGATCGGGCGGGTCGCCCATTCTGACGGGCGGTCGCCTGCGTGAACAGTGCCGCTACTCAGGCAAAACGGGCGGGTCGCCCATTTTTCGGGCGGGTCGCCCGTTTTACTCTGCACTCCGTTTTTGTCTTCTTGACCGTCCAACGCTCGTCTTATCTCTTCGATCTCCTCCCAATTACTGAACAAGCTTGCTTCTACGGCCATTAGTGACACTTCTAGCGGGTCTACCTCACGGAACTCTCCGATCACTTCTTCCGCCATTGCTTCAAGTATATCCACGTAGCATACCGTATCATTGGTCGAAGGTTGCTTCAAGTTCTGGTCAAGCGTGAATTCGACTGTCTCATCCCCGATCTTCATCGTTAATCTTCCGGCTCGAACATGAACTACGGCATCTGCTGTGCTCAAGAATGGGCGGCCCAAAATGATTGGAACTTTGGAATCCTCATCCATGTCCAACACTACGAAATCCACTGGGACATAGAATCCGCCAATCTTGAGGGGTACGTCCTCTAGAATCCCTGCTGGATACTTGATAGATCTATCCGCTAGTTGCAAGGCCATCCTCGTGGGCTTCAAGTCACCTATGTTTAGCTTCTTGTAAATGGACAACGGCATCAAACTCACACTAGCTCCAAGGTCACATAGTGCCCTATCAATCTCAATGTTTCCCAACTTGCACGGTATAGAGAAACTTCCCGGATCAGACATCTTCGGGGGAAGTTCATGCTTTGTGATGGCCGCGCTAACTTCGGTGCTCAATGCTACAGTCTCCTTTTCCACTACCCGCTTCTTCGTCAAAATATCCTTGAGGAATTTCGCGTATGAGGGCATTTGGAGGATTGCCTCATGGAAAGGCATTGTAATCTCCATCTTCTTCAGCATTTCCGCAAACTTTCCAAATTGGCTGTCCTCATTAAATTTCTTTAAGCGAGAGGGAAAGGGTATCGGGGGTACCTTGGGCGGTGGAGGAATGTAGGCTGGTTCTTTCTCCTGTTCTTGCATCTTAGGAGTGTCTCCCTCTACAGATTTTCCTTTTTCCTCTCTTGTTAACCTTGGGGGCGATGTCTTCTCAACCATTGGGGGGATGATCTCCGGAAGTTGTTTCCCATTCCTTAGCT
>NW_010967154.1:0-575 GCF_000463585.1 Tarenaya hassleriana
GTACCCTTGCGGTGAGTTGTGAATCGGGTATAAATTCTAGACTCGATACACACGTATCACCCGCCCGGTTCACCAGGCGACCGCCCATTCCGCGAGCGACCGCTCGAACAGAACGAGCGATCGCCCGCATCTTTTCGAAAAAAAAAGAGAAAAAGAGAAAATTATCGGGCGATCGCCCGAGAAACCGAGCGACCGCTCGGTCTCGAAATCGAGTTTTTAACTCGATTTCGGGGGAGAGAGACACCACTTAACGAAAAATCACCTACACTCTCTCCCCTTCTCTCTCGCCGGCGACCGATTTCCCCAGCCATCGATCCCCCCAGCCTCCGTGACCCAGTCCGTCGTTTCGAAGCCCCACCGCGCCACCGTCGCTCCAGAACCACCACGCTCAAACCGCACGCAGATCTACCCTCTCCGAAATCCTAACCGGTAATTTCTCCTGTCAAAATCGTGATATTAGGGTAGTTTGGTTAGAGATGGATCGAAGGTGTTGATGGGTATAGCTGCTAGGGTTGGTTTCGAGAGATTTCGACCGGAAAATCCCGATTTCCGGTCGGAAATTCGATTTCCCGAAC
>NW_010967155.1:0-704 GCF_000463585.1 Tarenaya hassleriana
CCCAAGTGTTGTTGCTCATGATGGAGTCCATCTCATCATGTATTGCTTCTTTCCAGAAAGCAACATCCTGCGATTTCATGGCCTCATCAAACGTCCTAGGATCACCCTCGATATTATATGTATAAGCGAGCTGAGTCACGATTGACTCATTAGTACCTTCCACCAGGTACATCTGAAAGTCCGGACCATAGGATTTTGCCTAATACGTTTACCTCTACGAGGTTCACTTGGTCCATCCTCTTGATCGATTGTTCGATCACTCAGACTAGGTACGGAACTAAGTGGTTTATCCACCGAAGAAAAACGACTTTCGTTGAACAATGCATCTCTTGATTCTATGACTGTGTGAATGACTATATAGTCATTTGGTTCTATGACATAGAACCTATAGGCTTTGCTGTGTAAAGCATAACCTATGAAGATACATTCAATTCCTCTTTCTCCCAAAGTTTTTCGCTTTGGTTCCGGGACTTTTACTATTGCCTGACATCCCCAAATCCGAAAATAATTCAGATTCGGTTTTCGCTTGTACCAAAGTTCATATGGGGTTACCTTGTTCCTTTTAGATGGAACTCGGTTCAGAATATAACAAGCCATTAACATGGCTTCACCCCAAAAACCCTCACTTAGACCCGAGTATGATAGCATGGAATTAACCATTTCTTTCAAGACCCTATTTTTCCTTTCCGCTACACCATTTTGTT
>NW_010967156.1:0-703 GCF_000463585.1 Tarenaya hassleriana
ATACATATATACATATTTAGTTTTTTTCCATTAGTTTTCTAAATTAATATTGATTTTGAATATTTTAACATAATATTTTATTTGTATCAAAATAATTTATTTTGATTTAATATTTTTTTTGGTTTTACAATCAATTATTTTCATTGATCTAGTAATTATTTTTTTGGTTTAACATAATATATGTTTATAATATTTGTATATACACTTATACAAATACAAACACACACACATATACATATACATATAAAAATGAAAAGTAAAAATTAAATAAAAATATATATACATATATACTTACATATATATATATATATATATAAACATCCATTTAAACATGTTTACATATACACATATAAATACATTCATATAAAGACATATATATATATATATTCATAAATATAAATATATACATAATTCATTTATACATACTTAAAACATATATACCCACACAAAATACATCGTTATATATATACATGCATATGCATATATACATACATATCTATATTGTTTTCTTTTCACTTAGTTTTTTAAATACACGTATATCCATATAAACATGTATATATATACACATATATATACATATACATACAAATACATATGAATATATACACACACATACATCTATATATACATATATATTTACATGTATATGTACACATATATACATATATATACATCCAAATACATTCATACACATATATATATA
>NW_010967157.1:0-206 GCF_000463585.1 Tarenaya hassleriana
TGTGTTTTTTTTTGTTGATTTTTTTTTTGCTCGTTTTTTTTTTCTCGTTTTTTTTTGTTTGAGACTTGTTGAATGATGAAGAAGAATGGGCGTTCGCCCTTATATAATCGAAAATTCCAACGGATTTCCAACGGGCATCCATTGGAATTTTCTGGGCGCATTTAATGTTGTCTGATAAATTCCAACGGATGCCCGTTATAATCTTC
>NW_010967158.1:0-702 GCF_000463585.1 Tarenaya hassleriana
TGATAGGCCTAGACTAGTCGAGATCTATGAGTTTTAGGGAGAGATTTGGTCCGATTTCGAGATTGGAAACTTGAAAATGGCGGAGTTTCACGAATTTCAGTCTCGATCCGCCGGACCGAGTTTTGGTCCGGCGGACTGAGAGTCGCGAAGAACAAGACGAACGCGCGGACAGCTGGTCCGGCGGACCAGCCACGGTCAGCTCTGGACCAGTGCTGAAACCCCCTGTTTCGCAAAATTTTCCGGTCCGGCGGACCAGAATTGGTCAGGGCCGGACCACACCATTCGGACATTGATTTTTTACACTCATTTCGGCCCGACGGATCAGATTTATTCGACTCGGACCGAATATAGGTGATACATGATTTTTTCGCCATTTCTCGACTCGTATGAACTTAATCGAACATATTGTTTCCTTTTTGCAGATGGCCCCCGTACTTCACAAAGACAAGTGCCCGAAGTTTACCCGACCGCCGATTCCATAGGGAGCGATCACAGAACTGACTGACCTCGAGCCCATTGTTGAGGACGACATTGTCCCTCCATACGAAGTTGGTTTCTCCCCTGAGGAAGAAAGCTTGCATCAGATACTAAACCAGATGGGAACTTCGCCATCTAAGTTTATCAGCCGCGAAATCGAGCAGCTAGGCCTATATGAGAGCGTGCGGTACCTATTCCACCAGCTGGGTTGGGATAGACTGTTCG
>NW_010967159.1:0-702 GCF_000463585.1 Tarenaya hassleriana
GGTCCTTTCATGTGTATCCGGTTTCGTTTTTCCTCGCCATATTTCGTTTTTTTGTGTAACAAATTTCGGAAGAATTATATTAAATATATATACCGTCTCAAAATTTTGGATTATAACCTCCAAGATAAATATTTAATTACGTTATAAATGAATATCATTAAATAAATTCATAACAAAATTTCAACTTAAATGAAAGAAAAAATTAGGTTTTTTCTATTTCAGTTTAATTATAAAAAAACTGAATTAAAATCAACCAAATAATACTAATGTATATATCCAAATCAAATCTGATACAAAAATCAATTGGATATAATTTATCTAAAAATTATATTAATCTAATTTAAATAAAATTTACATAAAATACAAACAAAAACAAAAATTTATTAAAAAACTGAGATTTCTTCATTAGTTTCGAATTTTTTTAGACTTCAATCCTCTTGAATTCATATTTAATAACTTTTCAAAAAAACAAATCCTTTTTAATTTTTTTAGAATAGTAAAAAAAAACTTTATACTTTTATTTTATCTCAAAATTTCAACTTAAATGAAAGAAAAAATTAGTTTTTTCTTTTATTTTTATATCTTAAAAATCCTTACACAATTACTTTATTTTAAAAAAACTTGTACTTTTACGTTTTTTACCAAAAAATCTCTACCGTCTATATAGACAAACGAAAATTCTACGTGGCGCTAAAAAAATCT
>NW_010967160.1:0-2386 GCF_000463585.1 Tarenaya hassleriana
AAACAACGCAAGCATCCGAAGAACCAAATGAAATGATATTACCTATGAGTTTCAACAACTCTAGGTTTGGTAAAAAGTTTCTCGAACCTTTATTTCTTTATCCCGATGAAAAAGCTCATACATTACGTGATGAAAAACAAAACATCATCGTTAGGAACACACTTGATTATGCATTTGACACATGTATAAGCATAGATAACATGTCTAATGCATCCAATGTACATTGGAATCATATATTCTACAGAGATAATAAATCAAATATCAAAGTTATTCATCAATTAAAGTTTTATACATGCATATTATCAAATTTGGAGTTTAAATATGCAAGGACACTTTTTCTATTGTTATTTGATGATAATCATATTTTTGCATCATTACGTATGATTTTGTTTATTGAATGGAGTGCTATGGCCTCCATTATGTGTTCTAATAATTTTGTTAAGTATATGCAGAAAATAAAATCTAACTTAGGACATATGGGAAGATTGAAACAAAAAGAACCACCGTGGAAGGAGTTTGGACACATGAAGAACAAACAATGCATTCTTCTCGCAAGATTAGCTTTCCGAAATTCATCCAAGCTAATCTTGAGGGGGAATGTTGAAGACAAGAATATGATTGAGGATGATCATAAGTTGTTCGAGAATATATATGCAGTTGTGAGGACCAAAATAATATGCCCACTCACGGTATATTCACAAAGTATGGAGACCAAAGCTAACTTACCTTATGAAGAGTACATAGAGAATCAAGGAGCATTCAAGATTCTCTTAGACATTGAGGAGTTTAAGGGATTGATAAAATATATGAGGAGAACATCAAGATTCTTTCCTTTCTCCTTATAGCCGTTGACCCATTTTTCCATATTCATCTAATCTTCATTGATCTATTTTCTTTGATTACGCTATCATTATACATTAGAATATTTTGACTTTATTTTATGGTCTTGTGACCGTTGCACCTTGTATATATATATATGGTTGTATATTCGTATAGGACATAACACGAATAAGGGGACTAAGTCCCATTTGCTCATCATTCTTGGTCATTATTCTTTATCGTCTCCATTTGCTCTCTCTTTGGTTTTGGCTACATTTTTCTTTGTTCTTCATGTTCAAAACACATCAAATATATTAGAAATCTTCATGGTATCAGAGCATAAGGTCTAGAGGACCTTGTGTTTTTTATTCCGCTGCGAAATCGAAGCATATTCCCTCTCGGTTGTGTGTATACCGAAGAGGAGCCTGCTCATTTCATTTTTCAGAATTTTGTTCTCCCTTTCGGTCATTCATTCAAACCAAAAGGAGAGTTTTCTTCAAGTGAATCGTTGGCCATTCAATCAAGCCACGGTTCACCAAATTATTATTTTTGTCTCTCGCGGTTTTTTTTTCATTTCAAACCGAGAAGAATTTATTTGTCTTGTCTCTTTATCACCAATATGTGTGAGTATTGTGATAGTGATTGTGAGTATGAAGAGGTTTACGTTTTCATCACGTAATGTATGAGCTTTTTCATCGGGATAAAGAAATAAAGGTTCGAGAAACTTTTTACCAAACCTAGAGTTGTTGAAACTCATAGGTAATATCATTTCATTTGGTTCTTCGGATGCTTGCGTTGTTTTCTTTTGGGTAGAGAAGCATACGAGTGTAGCATGCCATTCCCCCTCACCATAAATTTTTGGAATTAATTTTTGTATTTCCTGTCCAAACATACTAACAAAACCAAACATATCACTTGGAAAACAAATTTCTAAAGAGATGGGAGAAAAGAAAAAAGTACCAACTCGATTATTTTGCCATTTGAAAGGAATGTTCAGATGCCTTTGTATCCTCGAATGATGAAGTGTGGATGTGTGTGATGCCTCTTTTTCGGGATTCTTTTCCTCCACTGTGAGGTCATTTATCATCACATCTATTGGACTCCTTTCTTCATCCGATGTTACATCATCCGACACATTCCCCTTGTAATGGTGTATATTCTCGGTTTGTATCTCTTCAACCATTGGAACAACCATGTGCTCGGTGTTGTCTAGGCCTTCTTCGTGTGAGTGGGGCTTTTCAACGTCGTCAGATAAATTTTCTTTGCTTTTAACTTGTGCTTTTTGCAATATGTCAAAAAATTCGTTAGTTCGAAATAAATCTTCAAGAATAGAAACACTTAACTCAATGTTGTGTGCATTGGCGTTTTGCACCAACGTCTCTCTTAGGGACTTTGGTATTTTAGCTAGAACGTCCTCGACATCCCAATGCTCTCTGTATTCCGGTTCCTCATAAAACTCTGCCTCTTCATAATCACTATCACTATCCCAATAATCACACATGATTTTCGTGATGAAAGGATAGAGTAAATGATTTTTTTTTCGGTTTATAATGAAATGACCAGATCG
>NW_010967160.1:2879-4714 GCF_000463585.1 Tarenaya hassleriana
GTAAAAACCCAAAATCAAACGAGGTGCTATGACAAAAAGAAGTCAAACCTAAAAACTCTAAGATCAAGCGATGTGCTATGACAAAAAGAGTTAAAGGTAGAACTTCAAAGTCAAGCGAAGTGATTTGAAAATGGGTAATACTCTCTAAAAGAACTAAATTTGGTGTTTATGAATTTTTCAAAAGACAATGAAAATATCTATGGGTTTTTATCGCATTATCTTTTCAAGATTGATTTTTGCATTCTTTCAAAATCAATCTTGAGGGGAATGTTGAAATAGGAAAATAAATATGTGATTGAAGGAAATATTGATTTTAAGATATGATTAGAAATAATAATGGACATAATATTATATCAAATATTGTGTATCAATCTTATTTATTTCTATTTCCTTTTTATTTGTCTCATAGTTTTCCTATAAATATGTGAGTCATTTTCATTGTAATTCAACAACAAGAAGAAGAGATGTAGCAATAAAAGTAATTCCGTTCTTTTCTATTTCTCTTATTTTATTTCCGCATTTTATTTTTCTACATAGAGTGCATTGAAACATTTTTAGAGTGCGTCAAAACATACTTAGAGTGCATCCAAACATATTTAGAGAGCATCGAAACATATTTAGAGTGCGTCGAAACATGTTCAGAGTTTGTCTAAACATGTTTAGAGTGCTTCAAAACACGTTTAGAATGCGTCGAAACATACTTAGAATGTGTCTAAACATGTTTAGAGTGCGTGCTTAGAGTACATCCAAACATGTTTACAGTGCGTTCAAACATTTTTAGAGTGCATCAAAACATACTTAGAGTGCATCCAAACATGTTTAGAGAGCATCGAAACATTTTTGTGCAGCCAAACATGTTTAGAGTGCATTGAAACATTTTTAGAGTTCGTTGAAACATGTTTAGAGTGCATCGAAACATACTTAGAGTGCAGTCAAACATACTTAGAGTGCATCCAAACATATTTAGAGAGCATCGAAACATATTTAGAGTGCGTCGAAACATATTCAGAGTTCGTCTAAACATGTTTAGAGTGCATCTAAAACATTTTTAGAGTGCTTCAAAACACGTTTAGAGTGCATCCAAACATATTTAGAGTCCAAACACGTTTAGAGTGCATCGAAACATACTTAGAGTGCAGCCAAACATGTTTAGAGTGCATTGAAACATTTTTAGAGTTCGTTGAAACATATTTAGAGTGCATCGAAACGTACTTAGAGTGCAGCCAAACATGTTTAGAGTGCATTGAAACATTTTTAGAGTTCGTTGAAACATGTTTAGAGTGCATCGAAACATACTTAGAGTGCAGTCAAACATACTTAGAGTGCATCCAAACATATTTAGAGAGCATCGAAACATATTTAGAGTGCGTCGAAACATATTCAGAGTTCGTCTAAACATGTTTAGAGTGCATCTAAAACATTTTTAGAGTGCTTCAAAACACGTTTAGAGTGCATCCAAACATATTTAGAGTCCAAACACGTTTAGAGTGCATCGAAACATACTTAGAGTGCAGCCAAACATGTTTAGAGTGCATTGAAACATTTTTAGAGTTCGTTGAAACATATTTAGAGTGCATCGAAACGTACTTAGAGTGCAGCCAAACATGTTTAGAGTGCATTGAAACATTTTTAGAGTGCGTCTAAACATTTTTAGACTGCGTCTAAACATCTTTAGAGCGTTTCAAAACACGTTTAGAGTGCGTCGAAACATAATTAGAGTGCAGCTAAACATGTTTAGAGTGCATTGAAACATTTTTAGAGTTCGTCGAAACATATTTAAAGTGCATGGAAACATACTTAAATTGCAGCCAAACATGTTTAGAGTGCATTGAAAC
>NW_010967160.1:4821-5033 GCF_000463585.1 Tarenaya hassleriana
GCATTGAAATATTTTTAGAGTTCGTCGAAACATGTTTAGAGTGCATCGAAACATACTTAGAGTGCATCCAAACACGTTTAGAGTGTATTGAAACATTTTTAGAGTGCGTCGAAACATACTTAGAGTGCATCGAAACATACTTAGAGTGCAGCCAAACATGTTTAGAGTGCATTGAAACATTTTTAGAGTGCGTCTAAACATTTTTAGACTGC
>NW_010967160.1:6578-8829 GCF_000463585.1 Tarenaya hassleriana
GACGCACTCTAAAAATGTTTCAATGCACTCTAAACATGTTTGGCTGCACTCTAAGTATGTTTCGATGCACTCTAAACGTTTGGACGCACTCTAAACGTCTTTGGATGCACTCTAAGTATGTTTAGATGCACTCTAAACATGTTTCGACGCACTCTAAAAATGTTTCGATGCTCTCTAAAGACGTTTAGAGTGCGTCCAAACGTTTAGAGTGCATCGAAACATACTTAGAGTGCAGCCAAACATGTTTAGAGTGCATTGAAACATTTTTAGAGTGCATCGAAACATATTTAGAGTACGTCGAAACATGTTGAGTTTGTCTAAACATATTTAGAATGCTTCAAAACACGTTTAGAGTGCGTCGAAACATACTTAGAATGTGTCCAAACAAGTTTAGAGTGCATCCAAACACGTTTAGAGCGCATCGCAACATACTTAGAGTGCAGTCAAACATGTTTAGAGTGCTTTGAAACATTTTTAGAGTTCGTCGAAACATGTTTAGAGTGCATCGAAACATACTTAGAGTGCAGCCAAACGTGTTTAGAGTGCATTGAAACATTTTTAGAGTGCGTTGAGACATATTTAGAGTGCGTCGAAACATGTTCAGAGTTTGTCTAAACATGTTTAGAGTGCTTGAAACACGTTTAGAGTGCGTCGAAACATACTTAGAATGTGTCCAAACATGTTTAGAGTGCGTCCAAACACGTTTAGAGCGCATCGAAACATACTTAGAGTGCAGCCAAACATGTTTAGAGTGCTTTTAAACATTTTTAGAGTTCGTCGAAACATAATTAGAGTATAGCCAAACATGTTTAGAGTGCATTGACACATTTTTAGAGTTCGTCGAAACATATTTAGAGTGCGTCTAAACACGTTTAGAGTGCGTCGAAATATAAATAGAGTGCATCCAAACATGTTTTAGAGTGCGTGCTTAGAGTACATCCAAACATGTTTAGAGTGCGTTCAAACATTTTTAGAGTGCGTCAAAACATACTTAGAGTGCATCCAAACATGTTTAGAGATCATTAGAATGCGTCGAAAGATATTTAGAGTGCGTCTAAACATTTTTAGAGTGCCTCAAAACACGTTTACAGTGCGTCAAAACATATTTAGAATGCATCCAAACATGTTTAGAGAGCATCGAAACATTTTTAGAGTGTGTCGAAACATATTTAGAGTGCGTCTAAACTTTTTTAGAGTGCTTCAAAACACGTTTACAGTGCGTCGAAACATAATTAGAGTGCATCCAAACATGTTTAGAGTGCGTGCTTAGAGTACATCCAAACATGTTTAGAGTGCGTTCAAACATTTTTAGAGTGCGTCAAAACATACTTAGAGTGCATCCATACATGTTTAGAGAGCATCGAAACATTTTTAGATTGCGTCGAAACACGTTTAGAGTGCATCGAAACATACTTAGAGTGCAACCAAACATATTTAGAGTGCATTGAAACATTTTTAGAGTTCGTGAAAACATATTTAAAGTGCATCGAAACATACTTAAAATGCAGCCAAACATGTTTAGAGTTCATTGAAACCTTTTTAGATTGCGTGGAAACATATTTAGAGTGCATCTAAACATTTTTAGAGTGCTTCAAAACACGTTTAAAGTGCATCCAAACATACTTAGAGTGCATCCAAGCACGATTAGAGTGCGTCCAAACACATTTAGAGTGCATCGAAACATACTTAGAGTGCAGCCAAACATGTTTAGAGTGCATTGAAACATATTTAGAGTTCGTCGAAACATGTTTAGAGTGCATCGAAACATACTTAGAGTGCAGCCAAACATATTTAGAGTGCATTGAAATATTTTTAGAGTGCGTCGAAACATATTAAGAGTGCGTCGAAACATGTTCAGAGTTTGTCTAAACATGTTTAGAGTGCTTCAAAACACGTTTAGAGTACCTCGAAACATACTTAGAATGTGCCCAAACATTTTTAGAGTGCGTCCAAACACGTTTAGAGAGCATCGAATTATACTTAGAGTGCAACCAAACATGTTTAGAGTGCATTGAAACATTTTTCGAGTTCGCCGAGACATATTTAGAGTGCGTCTAAACATTTTTAGACTGCTTCTAAACATTTTTAGAGTGTTTCAAAACATGTTTAGAGTGCATCCAAATATGTTTAGAGAGCATCGAAAAATTTTTAGAGTGCGTCGAAACATGTTTAGAGTGCATCCAAACATACTTATAGTGCATCCAACCACATTTAGAGCGTATTGAAACATTTTTAGAGTGCGTCGAAACAT
>NW_010967160.1:9421-9655 GCF_000463585.1 Tarenaya hassleriana
TGCGTTCAAACATTTTTAGAGTGTGTCAAAACATACTTAGAGTGCATCCAAACTTGTTTAGAGAGCATCGAAACATTTTTAGAGTGCATCGAAACATATTTAGAGTACGTCGAAACATGTTGAGTTTGTCTAAACATGTTTAGAATGCTTCAAAACACGTTTAGAGTGCGTCGAAACATACTTAGAATGTGTCCAAACATGTTTAGAGTGCGTCCAAACACGTTTAGAGCGCAT
>NW_010967160.1:10318-10895 GCF_000463585.1 Tarenaya hassleriana
TGCAGCCAAACATGTTTAGAGTGCATTCAAACATTTTTAGAGTGCGTCAAAACATACGTAGAATGCATCCAATCATGTTTAGAGTGCAGCCAAATATGTTTAGAGTGCATTGAAACATTTTTAGAGTGCGTCGAAACATATTTAGAGTGCGTCTAAACTTTTTTAGAGTGCTTCAAAACACGTTTACAGTGCGTCGAAACATATTTAGAGTGCATCGAAACATGTTTAGAGTGCAGCCAAACATATTTAGAGTGCGTCGAAACATGTTCAGAGTTTGTCTAAACATGTTTAGAGTGCTTCAAAACACGTTCAGAGTGCGTCGAAACATACTTAGAATGTGTCCAAACATTTTTAGAGTGCGTCCAAACACGTTTAGAGAGCATCGAAACATACTTAGAGTGCAACCAAACATGTTTAGAGTACTTTGAAACATTTTTAGAGTTCGTCGAAACATGTTTAGAGTGCATCCAAACATACTTAGAGTGCATCCAAACACGTTTAGAGTGCGTCCAAACACGTTTAGAGTGCATCGAAACATACTTAGAGTACAGCCAAACATGTTTAGAGTGCATTGAAA
>NW_010967160.1:11283-11510 GCF_000463585.1 Tarenaya hassleriana
AGGTGTCCAAACTGTTTAGAGTGCATCCAAACACGTTTAGAGAGCATCGCAACATACTTAGAGTGCAGCCAAACATGTTTGGAGTGCTTTAAAACATTTTTAGACTTCGTCGAAACATGTTTAGAGTGCATCGAAACATACTTAGAGTGCAGCCAAACATGTTTAGAGTGCATTGAAACATTTTTAGAGTTCGTCGAAACATATTTAGAGTGCGTCAAAACATTTTT
>NW_010967160.1:11743-12250 GCF_000463585.1 Tarenaya hassleriana
ATCGAAACATACTTAGAGTGCAGCCAAACATGTTTAGAGTGCATTGAAACATTTTTAGAGTGCATCGAAACATATTTAGAGTGCGTCGAAACATGTTCAGAGTTTGTCTAAACATGTTTAGAGTGCTTCAAAACACGTTTAGAGTGCGTCGAAACATACTTAGAATGTGTCCAAAATGTTTAGAGTGCATCCAACCACGTTTAGAGAGCATCGCAACATACTTAGAGTGCAGCCAAACATGTTTAGAGTGCTTTAAAACATTTTTAGAGTTCGTCGAAACATAATTAGAGTGCATCGAAACATACTTAGAGTGCAGCCAAACATGTTTAGAGTGCATTGAAACATTTTTAGAGTGCGTTGAAACAAATTTAGAGTGCGTTGAAACATGTTCAGAGTTTGTCTAAACATGTTTAGAGTGCTTCAAAACACATTTAGAGTGCGTCGAAACATACTTAGTATGTGTCCAAACTGTTTAGAGTGCATCCAAACACGTTTAGAGAGCATCGC
>NW_010967160.1:12380-13049 GCF_000463585.1 Tarenaya hassleriana
TAGAGTGCGTCGAAACATGTTTAGAGTGCAGCCAAACATGTTTAGAGTGCGTTGAAACATTTTTAGAGTGCGTCGAAACATATTTAGAGTGCGTCGAAACATGTTCAGAGTTTGTCTAAACATGTTTAGAGTGCTTCAAAACACGTTTAGAGTGCGTCGAAACATGTTCAGAGTGTGTCCAAACATGTTTAGAGTGCGTCCAAACAAGTTTAGAGCGCATCGAAACATACTTAGAGTGCAGCCAAACAAGTTTAGAGTGCTTTGAAACATTTTTAGAGTTCGTCGAAACATGTTCAGAGTGCATCGAAACTTTTTTAGAGTGCTTCAAAACACGTTTACAGTGCGTCGAAACATAATTAGAGTGCATCCAAACATGTTTAGAGTGCGTGCTTAGAGTACATCCAAACATGTTTAGAGTGCGTTCAAACATTTTTAGACTGTGTCAAAACATACTTAGAGTGCATCCAAACATGTTTAGAGAGCATCGAAACATTTTTAGAGTGCGTCGAAACATGTTTAGAGTGAATCCAAATATATTTATGTTTGGACACATTCTAAGTATGTTTCGACGCACTCTAAACATGTTTCGATGCACTCTAAATATGTTTCGACGCACTGTAAACGTGTTTTGAAGCACTCTAAAAAAGTTTAGACGCACTCTAAACATGT
>NW_010967160.1:17462-18444 GCF_000463585.1 Tarenaya hassleriana
TTTCAATGCACTCTAAACATGTTTGGCTGTACTCTAAGTATGTTTCGATGCACTCTAAACGCGTTTGGACGCACTCTAAACGTGTTTGGATACACTCTAAGTATGTTTGGATGCACTCTAAACATGTTTCGATGCACTCTAAATATGTTTCGATGCTCTCTAAACATATTTGGATGCACTCTAAACATGTTTTGAAACACTCTAAAAATGTTTCGACGCAATCTAAAAATGTTTAGACGCACTCTAAATATGTTTCGACGAACTTTAAAAATTTTCAATGCACTCTAAACATGTTTGGCTGCACTCTAAGTATGTTTCGATGCACTCTAAACATGTTTGGACGCACTTTAAACATGTTTGGATTAGAGTGCATCCAAACATATTTAGAGAGCATCGAAACATATTTAGAGTGCGCCGAAACATGTTCAGAGTTTGTCTAAACATGTTTAGAGTGCTTCAAAACACGTTTAGAGTGCGTCGAAACATGTTCAGAGTGTGTCCAAACATGTTTAGAGTGCGTCCAAACACGTTTAGAGCGCATCGAAACATACTTAGAGTGCAGCCAAACATGTTTAGAGTGCTTTGAAACATTTTTAGAGTTCGTCGAAACATGTTCAGAGTGCATCGAAACTTTTTTAGAGTGCTTCAAAACACGTTTACAGTGCGTCGAAACATAATTAGAGTGCATCCAAACATGTTTAGAGTGCGTGCTTAGAGTACATCCAAACATGTTTAGAGTGCGTTCAAACATTTTTAGACTGTGTCAAAACATACTTAGAGTGCATCCAAACATGTTTAGAGAGCATCGAAACATTTTTAGAGTGCGTCGAAACATGTTTAGAGTGCATCCAAATATATTTAGAGTAAAGCCAAACATGTTTAGAGTGCATTGAAACATTTTTAGAGTATGTCGAAACATTCTTAGAATGCAACCAAACATGTTTAGAGTGCATTGAAATATTTTTAGAGTTCGTCGAAACAT
>NW_010967160.1:20145-21614 GCF_000463585.1 Tarenaya hassleriana
TTTAGAGTGCATCCAAACATACTTAGAGTGCATCCAAACACGTTTAGAGTGCGTCCAAACACGTTTAGAGTGCATCGAAACATACTTAGAGTGCAACCAAACATGTTTAGAGTACTTTGAAACATTTTTAGAGTTCGTCGAAACATGTTTAGAGTGCATCGAAACATACTTAGAGTGCAGCCAAACATGTTTAGAGTGCATTGAAACATTTTTAGAGTGCGTCGAAACATACTTAGAATGCATCCAAACATGTTTAGAGAGCATCGAAACATTTTTAGAGTGCGTCGAAATATGTTTAGAGTGCATTCAAACATTCTTAGCGTGCATCCAAACATGTTTAGAGTGCATTGAAACATTTTTAGAGTGCGTCGAAACATGTTTAGAGTTTGTCTAAACATGTTTAGAGTGCTTCAAAACACGTTTAGAGTGCGTCGAAACATACTTAGAATGCATCCAATCATGTTTAGAGTGCAGCCAAACTTGTTTAGAGTGCATTGAAACATTTTTAGAGTGCGTCGAAACATATTTAGAGTGCGTCTAAACTTTTTTAGAGTGCTTCAAAACACGTTTACAGTGCGTCGAAACATAATTAGAGTGCATCCAAACATGTTTAGAGTGTGCATCGAAACATACTTAGAATGTGTCCAAACATGTTTAGAGTGCATCGAAACATACTTAGAATGTGTCCAAACATGTTTAGAGTGCGTCCAAACACGTTTAGAGCGTATCGAAACATACTTAGAGTGCAGCCAAACATGTTTAGAGTGCATTGAAACATTTTTAGAGTGCATCGAAACATATTTAGAGTGCGTCGAAACATATTCAGAGTTTGTCTAAACATGTTTAGAGTGCTTCAAAACACGTTTAGAGTGCATCGAAACATACTTAGACTGTGTCCAAACATTTTTAGAGTGCGTCCAAACACGTTTAGGGAGCATCGAAACATACTTAGAGTGCAACCAAACATGTTTAGAGTACTTCAAAACACGTTTACAGTGCGTCAAAACATATTTAGAGTGCATCGAAACATGTTTAGAGTGCATCGAAACATACTTAGAGTGCACCCAAACATATTTAGAGTGCGTCGAAACATGTTCAGGGTTTGTCTAAACATGTTTAGAGTGCTTCAAAACACGTTTAGAGTGCGTCGAAACATACTTAGAATGTGTCCAAACATTTTTAGAGTGCGTCCAAACACGTTTAGAGAGCATCGAAATATACTTAGAGTGCATCGAAACATACTTAGAATGCATCGAAACATGTTTAGAGTGCATTGAAACATTTTTAGAGTGCGTCGAAACATATTTAGAGTGCGTCTAAACATTTTTAGAGTGCGTCTAAACATTTTTAGAGTGTTTCAAAACATGTTTAGAGTGCATCCAAATATGTTTAGAGAGCATCGAAAAATTTTTAGAGTGCGTCGAAACATGTTTAGAGTGCATCGAAACATACTTAGAATGTGTCCAAAC
>NW_010967160.1:21747-24187 GCF_000463585.1 Tarenaya hassleriana
ATTGAAACATTTTTAGAGTGCGTCGAAACATATTTAGAGTGCGTCTAAACTTTTTTAGAGTGCTTCAAAACACGTTTACAGTGCGTCGAAACATAATTAGAGTGCATCCAAACATGTTTAGAGTGCGTTCTTAGAGTACATCCAAACCTGTTTAGAGTGCGTTCAAACATTTTTAGAGTGCGTCAAAACATACTTAGACTGCATCCAAACATATTTAGAGAGCATCGAAACATATTCAGAGTGCGTCGAAACATGTTCAAAGTTTGTCTAAACATGTTTAGAGTGCTTCAAAACACGTTTAGAGTGCGTCGAAACATACTTAGAATGTGTCCAAACATTTTTAGAGTGCGTCCAAACACGTTTAGAGTGCATCGAAACATACTTAGAGTGCAGCCAAACATATTTAGAGTGCATTGAAACATTTTTAGAGTGCGTCGAAACATATTTAGAGTGCGTCTAAACATTTTTAGAGTGCGTCTAAACATTTTTAGAGTGTTTCAAAACATGTTTAGAGTGCATCCAAATATGTTTAGAGAGCACCGAAACATTTTTAGAGTTCGTCGAAACATGTTTAGAGTGCATCGAAACATACTTAGAGTGCAGCCAAACATGTTTAGAGTGAATTGAAACATTTTTAGAGTGCGACGAAACATATTTAGAGTGCGTCTAAACATTTTTAGAGTGCATCAAAACATACTTGGAGTGCAGCCAAACATGTTTAGAGTGAATTGAAACATTTTTAGAGTGCGTCGAAACATATTTAGAGTGCGTCTAAACATTTTTAGACTGCGTCGAAACATCTTTAGAGCGTTTCAAAACACGTTTAGAGTGCGTCGAAACATAATTAGAGTGCATCCAAACATGTTTAGAGTGCGTTCTTAGAGTACATCCAAACCTGTTTAGAGTGCGTTCAAACATTTTTAGAGTGCGTCAAAACATACTTAGACTGCATCCAAACATATTTAGAGAGCATCGAAACATATTCAGAGTGCGTCGAAACATGTTCAAAGTTTGTCTAAACATGTTTAGAGTGCTTCAAAACACGTTTAGAGTGCGTCGAAACATACTTAGAATGTGTCCAAACATTTTTAGAGTGCGTCCAAACACGTTTAGAGCGCATCGAAACATACTCAGAGTGCAACCAAACATGTTTAGAGTGCTTTGAAACATTTTTAGAGTTCGTCGAAACATACTTAGAGTGCAGCCAAACATGTTTAGAGTGCATTGAAACATTTTTAGAGATATTAAGAGTGCGTCGAAACATGTTCAGAGTTTGTCTAAACATGTTTAGAGTGCTTCAAAACACGTTTAGAGTGCGTCGAAACATACTTAGAATGCATCCAAACATGTTTAGAGTGCAGCCAAACATGTTTAGAGTGCATTGAAACATTTTTAGAGTGTGTCGAAACATATTTAGAGTGCGTCTAAACTTTTTTAGAGTGCTTCAAAACACGTTTACAGTGCGTCGAAACATAATTAGAGTGCATCCAAACATGTTAAAAGTGCGTCTAAACACGTTTAGAGTGCGTCCAAACACGTTTAGAGTGCATTGAAACATACTTAGAGTGCAGCCAAACATGTTTAGAGTGCATTGAAACATTTTTAGAGTTCATCGAAACATGTTTAGAGTGCATCGAAACATACTTAGAGTGCAGCCAAACATGTTTAGAGTGCATTTAAACATTTTTAGAGTGCGTCGAAACATGTTCAGAGTTTGTCTAAACATGTTTAGAGTGCTTCAAAACACGTTTAGAGTGCGTCGAAACATACAAAATGTTATATTTGATCCTGGGATCACACGGAGGATGAAACAGTACGCCAAGCAAGCCAACAAAGGGCGAAAAGAGGTTGTATTCGAATCGGGAGACATGGTTTGGGTACACATGCGCAAAGAGAGATTTCCGAATCAAAGGAAATCAAAGTTGATGCCCAGGGGAGTTGGCCCTTTTAATGCTCTTAAAAAGATCAACCACAATGCTTACCAACTTGAGCTTTCGAGTGAGTTTGATATTAGTTCAACATTCAATGTGTTCATCTATCTCCTTTTGTTGCAGATAATTCAGATTTGAGGACAAATCTTTCTCAAGAAGAGGAGAATGATGTGATATCGAAGGCAACCCCATTCATTTGGATTGGAAGCTTGCTACGGAATGGACAAAGCGATAGAATTCACTGAGCCAATTGGACCGATGACGAGAGCACGAGCTAAGAAGCTATAAGATGTGCCAAATTGCCTTATTCTTGAATGTTTGGGTCAAGAATACATGAAGAAGTGCATGGGTTTGGATCAACCACAAGCTCAGCCCATTATCCACTTGATTTCATTCTTGGAAGGCCCATAAATCAAGTCCAAAATTCAAGCCCAATAAGGAGGACAAAAATTGGCATTAAATCTGGTCAAGATGACTTTCCAACTTCATTCTTGGAGACCACAAAGTCA
>NW_010967160.1:24369-24618 GCF_000463585.1 Tarenaya hassleriana
TTATTTTTGCTAAGTTTTATGTATTGTTCTCTATAAATAGAGATCAAAACTCAGATTTGTAGAACAACTTTGAAATATATTTTGAGAGGTTTCTCTTAGAGTTCTTTTAGAACTAATTTCTGAACTTATCGGATCTTCATCCGTGGCGTTCAAACTTGACTTATCAAGTGTTGATTCCGCACAATACTTGTGGCGTCTTCGATCACCCTACGTTTCTAAACCAGGTTCACTCGGGGTTTAAGACCGTTC
>NW_010967160.1:28710-31905 GCF_000463585.1 Tarenaya hassleriana
TCGAAACATACTTAGAGTGCAACCAAACATGTTTAGAGTGCTTTGAAACATTTTTAGAGTTCGTCGAAACATGTTTAGAGTGCATCGAAACATACTTAGAGTGCAGCCAAACATGTTTAGAGTGCATTGAAACATTTTTAGAGTGTGTCGAAACATACTTAGAATGCATCCAAACATGTTTAGAGTGCAGCCAAACATGTTTAGAGTGCATTGAAACATTTTTAGAATGCGTCGAAACATATTTAGTGTGCATCGAAACATACTTAGAGTACAGCCAAACATGTTTAGAGTGAATTGAACATTTTGAGTTCGTCGAAACATGTTTAGAGTGCATCGAAACTGATGTGATATCGAAGGCAACCACATTCAACTGGATTGGAAGCTTGCTACGGAATGGACAAAGCGATAGAATTCACTGAGCCAATTGGACCGATGACGAGAGCACGAGCCAAGAAGCTATAAGATGTGCCAAATTGCCTTATTCTTGAATGTTTGGGTCAAGAATACATGAAGAAGTGCATGGGTTTGGATCAACCACAAGCTCAGCCCATTATCCACTTGATTTCATTCTTGGAAGGCCCATAAATCAAGTCCAAAATTCAAGCCCAATAAGGAGGATGAAAATTGGCATTAAATCTGGTCAAGATGACTTTCCAACTTCATTCTTGGAGTCCACAAAGTCAATAAT
Source organism: Tarenaya hassleriana (assembly GCF_000463585.1). Lineage (NCBI taxonomy): Eukaryota > Viridiplantae > Streptophyta > Magnoliopsida > Brassicales > Cleomaceae > Tarenaya > Tarenaya hassleriana. The sequence continues at coordinate 29,399 of NW_010967160.1, forward strand.
GACTTTCTTGAAGACTACACATTGAAACCTCTTTGTTTGTGTTCATTTATGTTTATTTTTGCTAAGTTTTATGTATTGTTCTCTATAAATAGAGATCAAAACTCAGATTTGTAGAACAACTTTGAAATATATTTTGAGAGGTTTCTCTTAGAGTTCTTTTAGAACTAATTTCTGAACTTATCGGATCTTCATCCGTGGCGTTCAAACTTGACTTATCAAGTGTTGATTCCGCACAGCACTTGTGGCGTCTTCGATCACCTTACGTTTCTAAACCAGGTTCACTCGGGTTTTAAGACCGTTCTTCACGAACGTTTGCTTAGGTTTCGTTTGCGAGTTGTTTAGGGGTTTAGGGAACCCATCCACCGCCTATCGGGAAATCTATCGATCTTGGGATCATATCATTTGGTATCAGAGCCTAGATTTTCCTATTAGGATTATCCTTTTTCCTTTTTTTTTTATCCATTTTATATTCTTATCTTATCTTGTTTTTTCGTTTTATTGATTTTCGACTTTTGATTTTTGTTGCAGTCAAATTGCAAAGGGAATCAACAAAAAAAAAGAAGAAAAAAAAACAAAAGAAAAAAAAAAGGGATAAAAAAAAGAAATCTGAAAAAAAAAGTTGAAGAAAAAAAAAGAGAAAGAAAAACAAAAAAAAAAAGAAAAGAAAAGAGAAAAAAAAATAATAGTCGAAGTTGATTCTGTTTGAGTCGGAATTCATATTTCGATTTTGAGTCGAAGTCGTTTTTTTTTAGTCGTACTCGAAGTTTCATCTTTGAGTCGTTGAGTCGTAGTCCAAAATTTTTGAGTTATAGTCGAAGTTTCATCTTTGAGTCATTTGAGTTTTCTTGTTTTAAATATTGGGTTTTGAGATTTAGAGTCACTCTTACTCATCTTCTAACTTGGTTTAGTGAGTTGAGTTTTGAAATTTCATTTTGTTGCATCTGATTGAGTTCCTTAATTAGTTTGCACAAGGATTCGTAAGAGAAACGGGAGAGTTGAGTGATACACAAATTGAGCGAAACACTTTTCTGAGTGATTTGTGAGGTTCTCTCATCTTCCTTTTCCTTGTCTATTTCTGTTTATTTGCTGACGTTTTTACTTGCAGGAAAATTTCATAATGGCGGATGAACAAAATCGCAATCTAGACAATCAGCAACATGAAGAAGCAAACCCACTTCAAATGCAGGCCTTGATGGGTGAGCTACGGAGAATCATGCGAGCTGAGTTGGAGGGTATCCATCAAAGAATAGACCAGATGGAAAATGAGACATATGTCGCACAACACCGACGGCGACAAAATATGTCTAGGAGAGGTACAACTCATCCAATTGTTTCTCATGGGAGAGAAAAAATTGCGAGAAAAGCACATCAGAGATTTGATTTTGGTTCATCTAGCACACAACCAAACTTTTCACAGGAAGGACGGTTTGATTCCAATCCAAAAGTTACGATCAAATCTAGAGTTTGCAAGCCAAGATGCAAAGGTACATCCGGAACTTCTCAATCACAAACCCAAGATATTATATGTTATATGTGTTTGGGCAGAGGACATTCTGGGAGTGAATGTACCAATTGGCAATCAAAGGGTCTTCGTGATGCTGGAGGAATTGAGATCAAGGCTAACGTTGCAGTTCAATCGGAGTCAGGTGCAATTGCACATATGCTTGGTGAACAAAATGCTTCAAATGCTGGTATTGTTTTGATGAAAGACAAATTAGAAGAGTCAACATTTACGCATCCTAAGCCTTGTGAGTTACCATGTTTGAATGAAGGAGAAGTTTTTCTTGCGGCTAACACCAAGTCGGACGTATCTGAAGATGGATTGAACAAAGCTGATGATACAGTTGTCCCTCGGTCAGTTGCATCTCAAGATGAGGTTGATGAAAGAACACCTAATTTGCAAACAAATGAAGAAGTGTTTGTGCAACAAGAACACTTGATTGTTGGCAAAATTTTCACAAACACGACGAGCAAGTTACCATTGGAGAAGAAACAATTCCAAATGTGCGACCATGAGGTAGTTCACTCAAAAATTTGTGAGGTTTCGAGAGAAACTCAGAAAAAGACCTTTGAGAGTATACCCGTGAGATCAAACACAAATTTCTTCATGAGAGTGAGTGAAATTAAGAAAGCTTTGCTTTCTCATCAGCCGATGATTGTACTCATGTGCAAAGAGGCTCTTTTGAGAACTAACGTACTCACATCTTCTTTGTCTAGTTTGGGTTTTGAGTGTTTGCAGGAAAATGATGATGAGGCTCAATCTGGATTGAATTCAATTCAACGAATGAAACATCCAATTGATTTTATATTCGGTGAAAGCTCTGTAGGCAGAAAACCGAAGAAAGAAATTCAAAAGCTAACAGGAGATGCCGAAAGTGGAGATGCAATTGATGAGTTTTTACTCATCACATCTAGGCATATCAAAGATTCTTCAACTCTTAGGGGGATTGGTATTGTATCTCTATACTTTGCCTCACATCAAAATGTTATATTTGATCCTGGGATCA
>NW_010967160.1:32633-34522 GCF_000463585.1 Tarenaya hassleriana
TGGAAGGCCCATAAATCAAGCCCAAAAGTCAAGCCCAAGAGGGAGGACGAAATTTGACATTAAATCTGGTCAAGGTGACTTTCCACTTCATTCTTGAAGACCACAAAGTCAATAATGACTTTCTTGAAGACTACACATTCAAACCTCTTTGTTTGTGTTCATTTATGTTTATTTTTGCTAAGTTTTATGTATTGTTCTCTATAAATAGAGATCAAAACTCAGATTTGTAGAACAACTTTGAAATATATTTTGAGAGGTTTCTCTTAGAGTTCTTCTAGAACTAATTTCTGAACTTATCGGATCTTCATCCGTGGCGTTCAAACTTGACTTATCAAGTGTTGATTCCGCACAGCACTTGTGGCGTCTTCGATCACCTTACGTTTCTAAACCAGATTCACTCGGGATTTAAGACCGTTCTTCACGAACGTTTGCTTAGGTTTCGTTTGCGAGTTGTTTAGGGGTTTAGGGAACCCATCCACCGCCTATCGGGAAATCTATCGATCTTGGGATCATATCAGAAACATATTTAGAGTACAGCCAAACATGTTTAGAGTGCATTGAAACATTTTTAGAGTGCGTCGAAACATATTTAGAGTGTGTCTTAAACATTTTTAGACTGCGTCTAAACATCTTTAGAGCGTTTCAAAACACGTTTAGAGTGCGTCGAAACATAATTAGAGTGTATCCAAATATGTTTAGAGTGCGTGCTTAGAGTACATCCAAACATGTTTAGAGTGCGTTCAAACATTTTTAGAATGCGTCAAAACATACTTAGAGTGCATCCAAACACGTTTAGAGTGCGTCCAAACACGTTTATTGTGCATCGAAACATACTTAGAGTGCAACCAAACATGTTTAGAGTGAATTGAAACATTTTTAGAGTCCGTCGAAACATGTTTAGAGTGCATCGAAACATACTTAGAGTGCAGCCACACATGTTTAGAGTGAATTGAAACATTTTCAGAATCCGTCGAAACATGTTTAGAGTGCATCGAAACATACTTAGAGTGCAGCCACACATGTTTAGAGTGAATTGAAACATTTTGAGTTCGTCGAAACATGTTAAGAGTGCATCGAAACATACTTAGAGTACAGCCAAACATTGAGTTCGTCGAAACATGTTTAGAGTGCATCGAAATATACTTAGAGTGCAGCCAAACATGTTTAGAGTGCATTGAAATATTTTTAGAGTGCGTCGAAACATACTTAGAATGCATCCAAACATGTTTAGAGTGCATCGAAACATGTTTAGAGTGCATTGAAACATTTTTAGAGTGGGTCGAAACATATTTACAGTGCGTCGAAACATGTTCAGAGTTTGTCTAAACTTTTTTAGAGTGCTTCAAAACACGTTTACAGTGCGTCGAAACATAAATAGAGTGCATCCAAACATGTTTAGAGTGCGTGCTTAGAGTACATCCAAACATGTTTAGAGTGCGTTCAAACATTTTTAGAGTGTGTTAAAATATACTTAGAGTGCATCCAAACATGTTTAGAGAGCTTCGAAACATTTTTAAAGTGCGTCGAAACATGTTTAGAGTGCATCCAAACATACTTAGAGTGCATCCAAACACGTTTAGAGTGCGTCCAAACATGTTTAGAGTGCATCGAAACATACTTAGAGTGCAGCCAAACATGTTTAGAGTGCATTGAAACATTTTTAGAGTGCGTCGAAACATATTTAGAGTGTGTCTTAAACATTTTTAGACTGCGTCTAAACATCTTTAGAGCGTTTCAAAACACGTTTAGAGTGCGTCGAAACATAATTAGAGTGCATCCAAACATGTTTAGAGAGCATCGAAACATTTTTAGAGTGCGTCGAAACATATTTAGAGTGTCTTAAACATTTTTAGACTGCGTCTAAACATCTTTAGAGCGTTTCAAAACAC
>NW_010967160.1:35421-41326 GCF_000463585.1 Tarenaya hassleriana
TATTTAGAGTGCATTGAAACATTTTTAGAGTGCGTCGAAACATATTTAGAGTGCGTCGAAACATGTTTAGAGTTTGTCTAAACATGTTTAGAGTGCTTCAAAACACGTTTAGAGTGCTTCAAAACACGTTTAGAGTGCGTCGAAACATACTTGGAATGTGTCCAAACATGTTTAGAGTGCGTCCAAACACGTTTAGAGCGCATCGAAACATACTTAGAGTGCAGCCAAACATGTTTAGAGTGCTTTGAAACATTTTTAGAGTTTGTCGAAACATGTTTAGAGTGCATCGTAACATACTTAGAGTGCAGCCAAACATGTTTAGAGTACATTGAAACATTTTTAGAGTGCGTCGAAACATACTTAGAATGCATCCAAACATGTTTAGAGTGCATCCAAACATGTTTAGAGTGCATTGAAACATTTTTAGAGTGCGTCGAAACATATTTAGAGTGCGCCTAACCTTTTTTAGAGTGCTTCAAAACACGTTTACAGTGCGTCGAAACATAATTAGAGTGCATCCAAACATATTTAGAGTGCATCCAAACACGTTTAGAGTGCGTCCAAACACGTTTAGAGTGCATCGAAACATACTTAGAGTGCAGCCAAACATGTTTAGATTGCATTGAAACATTTTTAGAGTGCGTCGAAACATACTTAGAATGCATCCGAACATGTTTAGAGTGCAGCCAAACATGTTTAGAGTGCATTGAAACATTTTTAGAGTGCGTCGAAACATATTAAGAGTGCGCCTAACCTTTTTTAGAGTGCTTCAAAACACGTTTACAGTGCGTCGAAACATAATTAGAGTGCATCCAAACATGTTTAGAGTGTGTGCTTAGAGTGTATCCAAATATACTTAGAGTGCATCCAAACACATTTAGAGTGCGTCCAAACACGTTTAGAGTGCATCGAAACATACTTAGAATGCAGCCAAACATGTTTAGAGTGCATTGAAACCTTTTTAGAGTGCGTGGAAACATATTTAGAGTGCATCTAAACATTTTTAGAGTGCTTCAAAACACGTTTAGAGTGCGTCGAAACATACTTAGAATGTGTCCAAACATGTTTAGAGTGCGTCCAAACACGTTTAGAGCGTATCGAAACATACTTAGAGTGCAGCCAATCATGTTTAGAGTGCTTTGAAACATTTTTAGAGTTCGTCGAAACATGTTTAGAGTGCATTGAAACATACTTAGAGTGCCACTAAACATGTTTAGAGTGCCTTGAAACATTTTTAGAGTGCATCGAAACATATTTAGAGTGCGTCGAAACATGTTCAGAGTTTGTCTAAACATGTTTGGAGTGCTTCAAAACACGTTTAGATTTCGTCGAAACATACTTAGAATGTGTCCAAACATGTTTAGAGTGCATCTAAACACGTTTAGAGCGCATCGAAACATACTTAGAGTGCAACCAAACATATTTAGAGTGCGTCGAAACATGTTCAGAGTTCGTTGAAACATGTTTAGAGTGCTTCAAAACACGTTTAGAGTGCGTCGAAACATTCTTAGAATGTGTCCAAACATGTTTAGAGTGCGTCCAAACACGTTTAGAGCGCATCGAAACATACTTAGAGTGCAGCCAAACATGTTTAGAGTGCTTTGAAACATTTTTAGAGTTCGTCGAAACATGTTTAGAGTGCATCGTAACATACTAAGAGTGCAGCCAAACATGTTTAGAGTGCATTGAAACATTTTTAGAGTGCGTCGAAACATACTTAGAATGCATCCAAACATGTTTAGAGTGCAGCCAAACATGTTTAGAGTGTGTCGAAACATAATTAGAGTGCATCCAAACATATTTAGAGTGCGTCTAAACTTTTTTGGAGTGCATCCAAACATACTTAGAGTGCATCCAAACACGTTTAGAGTGCGTCCAAACACGTTTAGAGTGCGTGCTTAGAGTGCATCCAAACATACTTAGAGTGCATCCAAACACGTTTAGAGTGCGTCCAAACACGTTTAGAGTGCATCGAAACATACTTAGAGTGCAGCCAAACATGTTTAGAGTGCATTGAAACATTTTTAGAGTTCGTCGAAACATATTTAGAGTGCGTCAAAACATTTTTAGATTGCGTCTAAACATTTTTAGAGTGTTTCAAAACATGTTTAGAGTGCATCCAAATATGTTTAGAGAGCATCGAAACATATTTAGAGTGCGTCGAAACATATTTAGAATGCGTCTAAACATTTTTAGAGTGCTTTAAAACATACTTAGACTGCATCCAAACATATTTAGAGAGCATTGAAACATATTTAGAGTGCGTCGAAACATGTTCAAAGTTTGTCTAAACATGTTTAGAGTGCTTCAAAACACGTTTAGAGTGCGTCGAAACATACTTAGAAGGTGTCCAAGTCTAGAGAGCATCGAAACATACTTAGAGTGCAACCAAACATGTTTAGAGTACTTTTAAACTTTTTTAGAGTTTGTCGAAACATGTTTAGAGTGCATCGAAACATACTTAGAGTGCAGCCAAACATATTTAGAGTGCGTCGAAACATGTTCAGAGTTTGTCTAAACATGTTTAGAGTGCTTCAAAACATGTTTAGAGTGCGTCGAAACATACTTAGAATGTGTCCAAACATTTTTAGAGTGCGTCCAAACACGTTTAGAGTGCATCGAAACATACTTAGAGTGCAACCAAACATGTTTAGAGTACTTTGAAACATTTTTAGAGTTCGTCGAAACATGTTTAGAGTGCATCGAAACATACTTAGAGTGCAGCCAAACATGTTTAAACATTTTTAGAGTGCGTCGAAACATACTTAGAATACATCCAAACATGTTTAGAGTGCAGCCAAACATGTTTAGAGTGCATTGAAACATTTTTAGAGTGCGTCGAAACATATTTAGAGTGCGTTTAAACTTTTTTAGAGTGCTTAAAAACACGTTTACAGTACGTCGAAACATAATTAGAGTGCATCCAAACATGTTTAGAATGTGTGCTTAGAGTGCAGCCAAACATGTTTAGAGTGCTTTGAAACATTTTTAGAGTTCGTCGAAACATGTTTAGAGTGCATCGAAACATACTTAGAGTGCAGCCAAACATGTTTAGAGTGCATTGAAACATTTTTAGAGTTCGTCGAATCATGTTTAGAGTGCATCCAAACATACTTAGAGTGCAGCCAAACATATTTAGATTGCGTCGAAACATGTTCAGAGTTTTGTCTAAACATGTTTGCTTCAAAGACGTTTAGAGTGCGTCGAAACATACTTAGAATGTGTCCAAACATTTTTAGAGTGCGTCCAAACACGTTTAGAGTGCGTTCAAACATTTTTAGAGTGTGTCAAAACATACTGAGTGCATCCAAACATGTTTAGAGAGAGCATCGAAACATTTTTAGAGTGCGTCGAAACATGTTTAGAGTGCATCCAAACATACTTAGAGTGCATCCAAACACGTTTAGAGTGCGTCCAAATGAAGAAATTTGCGGAATAATCTTTATTGATAGTCAAAATAACATATAAATAGATGATAGTCTTACATTTAAATAAGTAAAGTACACATAATAATAAATATTCCTAAATATATATTTTCCGGATTTGATAAGATCTCCATTATACGATATATCTCGTAATATTCTTCAAGATCCGGTATATCTCAACATCCCCCTTCAAGTTGGAGCGTGGAAGATCATGAAACGCCCAACTTGCTGAAAAGATGATCAAACGCATGCCGCTTGAATCACATCACCTTGCAAACTTGTGTCAATCATAACTAAAAAAAATCAAACAAACGACTGCGCTGCAACTTTGGCACCACGCACAAAAGAATCGTTTGATGATAACAAAAAAAAGGGACGACAATCGCGGTGCAGAAAGAAGTCTCGAGAATAACTCTGATTCATCCGAGAATTAAAGGCAACTACGCGAAAACGTTTAATGACAACAAAGTTTTTGGCAAGAATAAGATGATTGGCGGTTAAGCGAATAATCTTTAGAAACATGTGGGATTATGAGAGAAAATAAAAAAAATAAAAATAAAATGACTCTCTTATTCTTAATAAAAAAAAACTCGAAATGATATTACCACTGGATCAGTATATCATCATCTTCATCTTCACTCTCATTGTCGATCATCATTTTTATAAAAAGAACAACAAACTAGAAAAGAACCAGAAGCACTAATACCATGAAGAAATTTGCGGAATAATCTTTATTGATAGTCAAAATAACATATAAATAGATGATAGTCTTACATTTAAATAAGTAAAGTACACATAATAATAAATATTCCTAAATATATATTTTCCGGATTTGATAAGATCTTCATTATACGATATATCTCGTAGTATTCTTCAAGATCCGGTATATCTCAACACCAAACACGTTTAGAGTGCATCGAAACATACTTAGAGTGCAGCCAAACATGTTTAGAGTGCATTGAAACATTTTTAGAGTGCGTCGAAACATACTTAGAATGCATCCAAACATGTTTAGAGTGCAGCCAAACATGTTGAGAGTGCATTGAAACATTTTTAGAGTGCGTTGAAACATATTTAGAGCGCGTCTAAACTTTTTTAGAGTGCTTCAAAACACGTTTACAGTGCGTCGAAACATAATTAGAGTGCATCCAAACATGTTTAGAGTGTGTGCTTAGAGTGTATCCAAATATACTTAGAGTGCATCCAAACACGTTTAGAGTGCGTCCAAACACGTTTAGAATGCATCGAAACATACTTAGAGTGCAACCAAACATGTTTAGAGTGCATTGAAACATTTTTAGAGTGCCTCGAAACATATTTAGAGTGCGTCTAAACATTTTAGAGTGTTTCAAAACATGTTTAGAGTGCATCCAAATATGTTTAGAAAGCACCGAAACATTTTTAGAGTGCGTCGAAACATGTTTAGAGTGCATCCAAACATACTTAGAGTGCATCCAAACAGAGTGCATCTAAACATTTTCAGAGTGCATCAAAACACGTTTAGAGTGCATCCAAACATACTTAGAGTGCATCCAAACACATTTAGAGTGCGTCCAAACACGTTTAGAGTGCATCGAAACATACTTAGAGTGCAGCCAAACATGTTTAGAGTGCATTGAAACATTTTTAGAGTTCGTCGAAACATGTTTAGAGTGCATCGAAACATACTTAGAGTGCAGCCAAACATGTTTAGAGTGCATTGAAACATTTTTGGAGTGCGTCGAAACATATTTAGAGTGCGTCGAAACGTGTTCAGAGTTTGTCTAAACATGTTTAGAGTGCTTCAAAAGACGTTTAGAGTGCGTCGAATCATACTTAGAATGTGTCCAAACATTTTTAAAGCGCGTCCAAACACGTTTAGAGCGCATCGAAACATACTTAGAGTGCAGCCAAACATGTTTAGAGTGCTTTAAAACATTTTTAGAGTTCGTCGAAACATGTTTAGAGTGCATCGAAACATACTTAGAGTGCAGCCAAACATGTTTAGAGTGCATTGAAACATTTTTAGAGTGCGTCGAAACATATTTAGAGTGCGTCGAAACGTGTTCAGAGTTTGTCTAAACATGTTTAGAGTGCTTCAAAACACGTTTAGAGTGCGTCGAATCATACTTAGAATGTGTCCAAACATTTTTAAAGTGCGTCCAAACACGTTTAGAGCGCATCGAAACATACTTAGAGTGCAACCAAACATGTTTAGAGTGCTTTGAAACATTTTTAGAGTTCGTCGAAACATGTTTAGAGTGCATTGTAACATACTTAGAGTGCAGCCAAACATGTTTAGAGTGCATTGAAACATTTTTAGAGTGCGTCGAAACATACTTAGAATGCATCCAAACATGTTTAGAGTGCGTCTAAACATACTTAGAGTACAGGCAAACATGTTTAGAGTGAATTGAAACATTTTGAGTTCGTCGAAACATGTTTAGAGTGCATCGAAACACACTTAGAGTACAGCCAAACATGTTTAGAGTGCATTGAAA
>NW_010967160.1:41388-44199 GCF_000463585.1 Tarenaya hassleriana
TTAGAGTGCAGCCGAACATACTTAGAGTATAGCCAAACATGTTTAGAGTGAATTGAAACATTTTGAGTTCGTCGAAACATGTTTAGAGTGCATCGAAACATACTAGAGTACAACCAAACATGTTTAGAGTGCATTGAAACATTTTTAGAGTGCGTCGAAACATATTTAGAGTGTGTCTTAAACATTTTTAGACTGCGTCTAAACATCTTTAGAGCGTTTCAAAACACGTTTAGAGTACGTCGAAACATAACTAGAGTGTATCCAAACATGTTTAGAGTGCGTGCTTAGAGTACATCCAAACATGTTTAGAGTGCGTTCAAATATACTTAGAGTGCATCCAAACACGTTTAGAGTGCGTCCAAACACGTTTATTGTGCATCGAAACATACTTAGAGTGCAACCAAACATGTTTAGAGTGCTTTGAAACATTTTTAGAGTTCGTCGAAACATGTTTAGAGTGCATTGTAACATACTTAGAGTGCAGCCAAACATGTTTAGAGTGCATTGAAACATTTTTAGAGTGCGTCGAAACATATTTAGAGTGTGTCTTAAACATTTTTAGACTGCGTCTAAACATCTTTAGAGCGTTTCAAAACACATTTAGAGTTCATCGAAACATAATTAGAGTGCATCCAAACATGTTTAGAGTGCGTGCTTAGAGTACATCCAAACATGTTTAGAGTGCGTTCCAACATTTTTAGAGTGCATCAAAATATACTTAGAGTGCATCCAAACATGTTTAGAGAGCATCGAAACATTTTTAGAGTGCGTCGAAACATGTTTAGAGTGCAGCCAAACATATTTAAAGTGCATTCAAACACGTTTACAGTGCGTCCAAACACATTTAGAGTGTATCGAAACATACTTAGAGTGTAGGCCAAACATGTTTAGAGTGCATTGAAACATTTTTAGAGTGCGTCGAAACATATTTAGAGTGCATCGGAACATGTTCAAAGTTTGTCTAAACATGTTTAGAGTGCTTCAAAACACGTTTAAAGTACGTCGAAACATACTTAGAATGTATCCAAACATGTTTAGAGTGCGTCCAAACATGTTTAGAGCGCATCGAAACATACTTAGAGTGTAGCCAAACATGTTTAGAGTGCATTGAAACATTTTTAGAGTGCGTCGAAACATGTTTAGAGTGCAGCCAAACATATTTAGAGTGCATCCAAACACGTTTACAGTGCGTCCAAACATATTTAGAGTGCATCGAAACATACTTAGAGTGTAGCCAAACATGTTTAGAGTGCATTGAAACATTTTTAGAGTGCGTCGAAACATATTTAGAGTGTGTCTTAAACATTTTTAGACTGCGTCTAAACATCTTTAGAGCGTTTCAAAACATGTTTAGAGTGCGTGCGTAGAGTACTTCCAAACATGTTTGGAGTGCGTTCAAATATTTTTAGAGTGCGTCAAAACATACTTAGAGTGCATCCAAACATGTTTAGAGAGCATCGAAACATTTTTAGAGTGCGTCGAAACATATTTAGAGTGCAGCCAAACATATTTAGAGTGCATCCAAACACGTTTACAGTGCGTCCAAACACATTTAGAGTGTATCGAAACATACTTAGAGTGTAGGCCAAACATGTTTAGAGTGCATTGAAACATTTTTAGAGTGCGTCGAAACATATTTAGAGTGCATCGGAACATGTTCAAAGTTTGTCTAAACTTTTTTAGAGTGCTTCAAAACACGTTTACAGTGCGTCGAAATATAATTAGAGTGCATCCAAACATGTTTAGAGTGCGTGCTTAGAGTACATCCAAACATGTTTAGAGTGCGTTCAAACATTTTTAGAGTGTGTCAAAACATACTTAGAGTGCATCCAAACATGTTTAGAGAGCATCGAAACATTTTTAGAGTGCGTCGAAATATGTTTAGAGTGCATCCAAACATACTTAGAGTGCACCCAAACATATTTAGAGTGCATCCAGAGTCCAAACACGTTTAGAGTGCATCGAAACATACTCAGAGTGCAGCCAAACATGTTTAGAGTGCTTTGAAACATTTTTACAGTTATTCGAAACATGTTTAGAGTGCATCGAAACATACTTAGAGTGCAGCCAAACATGTTTAGAGTGCATTGAAACATTTTTAGAGTGCGTCGAAACATACTTAGAATGCATCCAAACATGTTTAGAGTGCAGCCAAACATGTTTAGAGTGCATTGAAACATTTTTAGAGTGCGTCGAAACATATTTAGAGTGCGCCTAACCTTTTTTAGAGTGCCTCAAAACACATTTACAGTGCGTCGAAACATACTTAGAGTGCAGCCAAATATGTTTAGAGTGCATTGAAACATTTTTAGAGTGCGTCGAAATATATTTAGAGTTCGTCTAAACTTTTTTAGAGTGCTTCAAAACACGTTTACAGTGCGTTGAAACATAATTAGAGTGCATCCAAACATGTTTAGAGTGTGTGCTTAGAGTGTACCCAAACATACTTAGAGTTCATCCAAACACGTTTAGAGTACGTCCAAACACGTTTAGAGTGCATCGAAACATACTTAGAGTGCAGCCAAACTTGTTTAGAGTGCATTGAAACATTTTTAGAGTGCGTCGAAACATATTTAGTGTGCATCGAAACATACTTAGAGTACAACCAAACGTGTTTAGAGTGCATTGAAACATTTTTAGAGTGCGTCGAAACATATTTAGAGTGTGTCTTAAACATTTTTAGACTGCGTCTAAACATCTTTAGAGCATTTCAAAACACGTTTAGAGTGCATCAAAACATAATTAGAGTGCATCCAAACATGTTTAGAGTGCGTGATTAGAGTACATCCAAACATGTTTAGAGTGCATTGA
>NW_010967160.1:53094-54705 GCF_000463585.1 Tarenaya hassleriana
AACATTTTTAGAGTGCGTCAAAACATACTTAGAGTGCATCCAAACATGTTTAGAGTGCGTCTAAACATCTTTAGAGCGTTTCAAAACACGTTTAGAGTGCATCGACACATGATTAGAGTGCATCCAAACATGTTTAGAGTGCGTGCTTAGAGTACATCCAAACATGTTTAGAGTGCGTTCCAACATTTTTAGAGTGCAGCAAAACATACTTAGAGTGCATCCAAACATGTTTAGAGAGCATCAAAACATTTTTAGAGTGCGTCGAAACATGTTTTGAGTGCATCCAAACATACTTAGAGTGCATCCAAACACGTTTAGAGTGTGTCCAAACACATTTATTGTGCATCGAAACATACTTAGAGTGCAGCCAAACATGTTTAGAGTGAATTGAAACATTTTGAGTTCGTCGAAACATGTTTAGAGTGCATCGAAACATACTTAGAGTACAGCCAAACATGTTTAGAGTGCATTGAAACATTTTTAGAGTGCGTCGAAACATATTTAGAGTGTCTTAAACATTTTTAGACTGCGTCTAAACATCTTTAGAGCGTTTCAAAACACATTTAAAGTGCATCGAAACATAATTAGAGTGCATCCAAACATGTTTAGAGTGCGTGCTTAGAGTACATCCAAACATGTTTAGAGTGCGTTCAAACATTTTTAGAGTGCGTCAAAACATGCTTAGTGTGCATCCAAACATGTTTAGAGAGCATCAAAACATTTTTAGAGTGCGTCAAAACATGTTTAGAGTGCAGCCAAACATATTTAGTGTGCATTCAAACACGTTTACAGTGCGTCCAAACACGTTTAGAGTGCATCGAAACATATTTAGAGTGCAGCCACACATGTTTAGAGTGAATTGAAACATTTTTAGAGTCCGTCGAAACATGTTTAGAGTGCATCGAAACATACTTAGAGTGCATCCAAACATGTTTAGAGAGCATCAAAACATTTTTAGAGTGCGTCGGAACATGTTCAAAGTTTGTCTAAACATGTTTAGAGTGCTTCAAAACACGTTTAAAGTGAGTCGAAACATACTTAGAATGTATCCAAACATGTTTAGAGTGCGTCCAAACATGTTTAGAGCGCATCGAAACATACTTAGAGTGCAGCCAAACATGTTTAGAGTGCATTGAAAAATTTTTAGAGTTCGTCGAAACATATTTAGAGTGTATCGAAACATACTTAGAGTGCAGCCAAACATGTTTAGAGTGCATTGAAAATTTTTCAGAGTGCATCCAAATATGTTTAGAGAGCATCGAAACATATTTAGAGTGCGACGAAACATGTTTACAGTGCATCCAAACATACTTAGAGTGCGTCCAAACAAGTTTAGAGCGTACCGAAACATACTTAGAGTGCAACCAAACATGTTTAGAGTTCGTCGAAACATGTTTAGAGTGCATCGAAACATGTTTAGAGTACATCGAAACATACTTAGAGTGCAGCCAAACATGTTTAGAGTGCATTGAAACATTTTTAGACTGCGTCGAAACATACTTAGAATGCATCCAAACATGTTTACAGTGCAGCCAAACATGTTTAGAGTGCAGCCAAACATGTTTAGAGTGCATTGAAAATTTTTCAGAGTGCATCCAAATATGTTTAGAG
>NW_010967160.1:54812-55320 GCF_000463585.1 Tarenaya hassleriana
CGTGCGTCGAAAAATAATTAGAGTGCATCCAAACATGTTTAGAGTGCGTGCTTAGAGTACATTCAAACATGTTTAGAGTGCGTTCCAACATTTTTAGAGTGCGTCAAAACATACTTAGAGTGTAGCCAAACATGTTTAGAGTGCATTGAAACATTTTTAGAGTGCGTCGAAACATATTTAGAGTGCGTCTAAACTTTTTTAGAGTGCTTCAAAACACGTTTACAGTGTGTCGAAACATAATTAGAGTGCATCCAAACATGTTTAGAGTGTGTGCTTAGAGTACATCCAAACATGTTTAGAGTGCGTTCCAACATTTTTAGAGTGCGTCAAGACATACTTAGAGTGCATCCAAACACGTTTAGAGTGCGTCCAAACACGTTTATTGTGCATCGAAACATACTTAGAGTGCATCCAAACACATTTAGAGTGCATTCAAACACGTTTAGAATGCATCGAAACATACTTAGAGTGCAGCCAAACATGTTTAGAGTGCATTGAAACATTTTTA
>NW_010967160.1:58152-58623 GCF_000463585.1 Tarenaya hassleriana
AATTCTTCAATGCACTCTAAACATGTTTGGCTGCACTCTAAGTATGTTTTGATGCGCTCTAAACATGTTTGGACGCACTCTAAACATGTTTGGATACATTCTAAGTAGCAGCCAAACATGTTTAGAGTGCATTGAAGAATTTTTAGAGTTCGTCGAAACATATTTAGAGTGTATCGAAACATACTTAGAGTGCAGCCAAACATGTTTAGAGTGCATTGAAAATTTTTCAGAGTGCATTCAAATATGTTTAGAGAGCATCGAAACATATTTAGAGTGCGACGAAACATGTTTACTGTGCATCCAAACATACTTAGAGTGCGTCCAAACACGTTTAGAGCGTACCGAAACATACTTAGAGTGCAACCAAACATGTTTAGAGTGCTTTGAAACATTTTTAGAGTTCGTCGAAACATGTTTAGAGTGCATCGAAACATGTTTAGAGTGCATCGAAACATACTTAGAGTGCAGCCA
>NW_010967161.1:0-357 GCF_000463585.1 Tarenaya hassleriana
GCGGTCAGCCGGACCAAGAGTTGGTCAGCCGGACCAGCAGACAGATCAGATTCCGGACCGCGTGTTTGGTCAGGAGGACCAAAGTTCTTGTTGGTCAGCCCCAGACCAAAAGTTGGTCTGGCGGACCAAGCGAGAACAACATGTCCAAGACGAAGACCGGCGGACTGACCAAGGAAACAGACTGAGTTGGTCCGAAGCTGACCAAGTTTGGTCAGCCCCGGACCAAGCCCAGTTGGTCTGCGCTCCGATTCTAGGTCAGCTCGGAGCAGGAGAAACGGACTGAGTTGGTCCGGGGTTGACCAAATCTGGTCAGCTCCGGACCAAGCTCAGAATTTCTCCGAAAACGGACAGAACGGC
>NW_010967162.1:0-348 GCF_000463585.1 Tarenaya hassleriana
AGAAATTTCTGTCGCAAATCTAAATTTTATTTTTTTCCGTTATTTTCGATGAAAAATTTTAAATTTTCGCGGTTTATTTTTCATTTTGCGACGGGTTGCGACTGCAATATCCGTCACAACACTTAATAAAAGCTGCGACTTCGTCTTTCTCCTCCAGACTTCGAATTTTTTTTAAAAAAAATCTCAATCTTCTCCAATCTTCTCCAACAAATTGTTTTTCTTCAAAATTCGCCAAGGTATGTGTATATATATCGTGTATATGGATTTGTATATGTATGTGTTGTGTATATATATATATATATGTGAATGTGAATGTGTATGTGTTTATGTATGTATGTGTATGTGTGT
>NW_010967163.1:0-700 GCF_000463585.1 Tarenaya hassleriana
GATGAATCGGATCCTCGGGAGCAGCAGAAACCTCCTTATCCTCCTTTTCAATGTCTTCATTTTCTCCTTCTTCCTCAATAGGAACCTTTTCAGCAGAAGTCGCTCTAGGAGTAGTAAAGATCTCTTCAGCATTCTCTCCAACTTTATCAGATTCCCGCTCAGAAGCGGCCCTAGGAGAAGTAAGAATTTCATCCACCTTTTCAACAGGAATGTCTTCTTTTTCACCTTCCTCCTGAGTTTGAACCTTTTCAGCAGAAGTAGGACAAGCAAGAATCTCTTCATCAGTCTCTTTATCATCATCAGATTTCCGCTCAGAAGCGGTCTTAGGAGAAGGAATATCTTCATCATTCCCTGCATCATCATCATCAGATTCCCGCTCAGATTCCGCTCTAGGAATAGAAGGAATATCTTCATCATTCCCTGCATATGATCAATTAAACAATAAATGCGAATGATAAAACCAATCAAACATATTTAACGTGTATGAACATACCTCGCCCATGATATGAAAAAGCTGCATTTTGTTCTGACCATTCCATTGAAGCATTAACATCATCCTCTTTGTTGTTTTTTTCCTCGGACAAATCCACTGTTTCAACGGTGATTCCTGCCCTCTTCAAAACTCTCTCGACTTTTTCCATTATCTTCCTCTCGACTTTGTCCATTATTTCCCTTTCGACTTTTGCAATTATCCTTTTTT
>NW_010967164.1:0-700 GCF_000463585.1 Tarenaya hassleriana
AAATATCGCTCGGACGGTTCGGTCGAACGTTACAAAGCACGTTTGGTGGTTCTTGGCAATCGCCAAGTCGATGAGCTCGATTATGGAGAGACGTTCGCACCGGTAGCTAAGATGGTTACTGTTCGAACTTTTCTCGCAGTTGCTTCTGCTCGAAATTGGGAGATTCATCAAATGGACGTACACAACGCCTTCTTACATGGTGACTTACGCGAAGAGGTGTACATGCGACTTCCTCCGGGTTTTGAATCTCAGGGTTCCGATGGTGTATGTAGGCTTCGCAAATCACTTTACAGTCTTCGTCAAGCCCCTCGGTGTTGGTTCGAGAAGTTGAGCTCGTCCTTGTTGACATATGGCTTTGTCCAGTCTCAATCCGATCATTCTCTTTTCACTTTTCGCGCCGGATCAACCCAGCTATGTGTCCTTGTTTACGTGGACGATTTGATTATCTCTGGAAATTCGTCAACAGCCCTTCACGCGTTCAAAGAATACTTGTGCTCATGCTTTCACATGAAGGACTTAGGACCTCTTAAATTTTTCCTGGGTTTGGAGGTGGCTAGAAATTCCACCGGGATACATGTGAGTCAAAGGAAATATGCCCTTGACATCATCTCAGAAGCGGGCTTGCTCGGGTGCAAGCCGGCGGGGTTTCCGATGGATCAGAACCAGCGCCTTTCACTGTCCGATAGTCCACTCCTTGCTG
>NW_010967165.1:0-700 GCF_000463585.1 Tarenaya hassleriana
TATATATATATATATATGCATTAGAATATAATCAGACACGACATATAGACATGTCTCTTGATTCTGCGAGGCATAATCTAAAATTATTAAAGAACAGCAAAGGTTTTACAGAATGGTTCATAAGAGAATTAAAACTAAAGGATCAACCCAATTCGTATCTCATCTAGTGGGGTGATGGTGAAGGGAATATACTATATCACCTTATCCCCAGTGGCGGATGTATGTGGAGAGGAGTGGGGGTACAAGACCCCACTCAAAAAAATAAAAAAAACACTAATATATTTATACTTTTTAAAAGTTTAAGAGAGTGTCCCCGTTAGTTTTTTATGTGGACCCCTCCTTTTTTTTCTTTTTTTTATTATACTTTTTTTTGTATAAAAGATTAGGTTAGTATGTATTTAACTCACTGTCGTCTCTATATTTTTTACTTTTTATTTTATCTTTTTTAATTTAAAATCCTTTTCTAATTATATTTTGATAGGTTTTCTAATACCAAATTACTTTGCAAAAACACAATTATAAAAATCGTCGTCTCTATTGTTTCTCTTTGTTTTCATCTATTTTGTTTGTGCTGTTACTTGTTTAGAGAACAAGTTGGGAATGATGCTTTTGTGACAGATGAATTTTCTAGTTGGAATAAGACCGAGAGATTGAGTGTTCATGTGGGTGATGTTAGTAGTTTTCATAATAATGCACGAAA
>NW_010967166.1:0-700 GCF_000463585.1 Tarenaya hassleriana
AGGAACAATGATTCCATGTACTGAGTCTATAACCGAGTCTCATTTGAAAATTTATAACAAGATAAATTGGTAATATAATATGATGCAAACGAAATCATAGTAATATAGAAAACGATTATTATTATTATTATTATTGGACCACCGTTTCTCGTTGGATTTTGTTGTCTTACCTTTGGTTTTTATAATATACTCGTATTAATTGTCACCATTATTTTCCATTCTATAAAATTATAGCCCATTTAGTTATTTTAATATACTGTTACTATTTTTTCCACCCTATAAAATTATAACTCCTTTAATTATTTTAATATAATCGAACTTAGTTTCACCATTTTATTTTCCATCCTAGAATTTTGTACTCGACCTAAGTTCGCCATCTTTTTCCATGCTCTAATGTTATAGTTCATTTAGTTGTTTTAATATACTCGAACTTTTATAGTAATAGTGTCCACCAATTTTTTTCCATCCTATAAATCATAGCTCCTTTAGTTATTTTAATATACTCCAACTTAGTTTCACCATTTTTTTTTTCATCCTATAAAATTAAACTGAATAGTATATTATTATAATTAAATCGAATTGATCTGATTCTTTTAATCAGATTAACAAGATTTGGATCTGATACAAAAAACTGAAAGAAATATTTTTAAATAAATGTTTCTTTATAAAAAAACAAACCGAATAAAAATTTGAAAAAAAA
>NW_010967167.1:0-700 GCF_000463585.1 Tarenaya hassleriana
CTCCCCCCTTAAAAGAATTCGTCCTCGAATTCAGAATCGCATAATATCATCGATACTTCCTCGTACTCGACATCGTCGCCAAAACACCATTCACATCGTCACATCATCCGAATTATAAGTCTGATACAAGCCGAACGTCGTATATAAAGGAGTTCGTACAACGCTCAAGTAAATAGATGCGGATAACCACTACGCATCTCTGCCTCGGGTTCCCAAGTCATGTCAGAGACCCCTTGGCTTCGCCACAAGACCTTTACGAGTGGCACCTCTTTCGTCCGCAGCTTCTTGATCTTCCGGTCCACGATCTGCAGCGGCTCATCGCGGAAACGTGTAGTCTCCGTGAACTCCAACTCTTGGGGTTGTAGCACGTGAGAAGGATCCGCTACGTACCTCCGTAGCATCGACACGTGAAACACATCATGAATGTTGCCCAGCTCCGGCGGTAACCCAAGACGGTATGCAATAGTTCCCACTCTCGCGATCACGGGATAAGGTCCGATGTAGCGCGGCTTCAGCTTCCCGCTCTGTCCGAACCTGGCATGGCCCCGCATCGCCTGTACTCGGAGAAAGGCGTAATCCCCGACCTCGAGCTCGAAGTCTCGACGTCGCTGATCGGCATATGACTTCTGTCGATCCTGTGCCGTCTTCAGATGGGCGCGAATCCTCCGTATCACCTCAGTGGTCTCCTCCACGATCTCCG
>NW_010967168.1:0-699 GCF_000463585.1 Tarenaya hassleriana
CATCCAAACATGTTTAGAGTGCGTCAAAACATATTTAGAGTGCATCCAAACATGTTTAGAGGGCATCCAAACATTTTTAGAGTACGTCGAAACATGTTTAGAGTGCATCCAACCATGTTTAGAGTGCGTCCAAACATGTTTCGAGTGCATCGAAACTTTTTTAGAGTTCGTCAAAACATATTTAGATTGCATCCAAACATGTTTAGAGTGTATCCAAACATTTTTAGAGTGCATCCAAACATATTTACAGTGCACTAAAATATTTTTAGTGTGTTTAGAATTCGTCTGAACATGTTTTGAGGGCACCAAAACACGTTTAGAGTGCATCCAAATAAATTTAGAGTGCATCAAAACATGTTTAGAGTACGTCAAAACATACTTAGAGTGCATCCAAAGATGTTTAGAGTGCATTGAAAAATATTTAGAGTGCGTCGAAACATGTTTCGAGTTCGTCTAAACATGTTTTGAATGCACCAAAACACGTTTAGAGTGCATCCAAATATTTTTAGAGTGCGTCGAAACATGTTTAGAGTTCGTCTAAACATGTTTTGAGTGCACCAAAACTCGTTTAGAGTGCATCCAATCACATTTAGAGTGCATCCAAACATGTGTAAAGTGCGTCAAAACATACTTAAAAAGCATCCAAACATGATTAGAGAGCATCCAAATATTTTTAGAGTGCGTCGAAACATGTTTTGA
>NW_010967169.1:0-513 GCF_000463585.1 Tarenaya hassleriana
TTCATAGCTTCCACAAAACGTGTCCAAATAATTCTTTCTTTATGTTATTAGAAAGCTTTTTTTAATAATTACGTATAGACACCATGGTGGCGCTGATCTAATGCATGAGCTAAGAGTTATGAGCATATTTAGACAACACATTGATCTAGTCCCTACATATCGATAAAAATCGGCATCCATCTCTCAACGAATAATCCGATGATCTGAAAATCAATCAAAATTAATATCCACCGTCCGGTAACTGATCTGATGACTCAGAAGTTGACTCGAATCGCTAGTCATCGGCATATTGTCAACAATTCGAACCAAATAACGAGTCATGCCCGATGAGTTTATCTATTGTTGGTTGATCCTGTTGTTAACTTCATAACTTCCACAAAACGTGTCCAAATAATTCTTTCTTTATGTCATTAGTAAGTTTTTTTAATAACTACGTGAAGACATCATGATGAGCGCAGATCTAATATATGTGCTAAAAGTTATGACCATATTTAGACAACACATTGATCTAGT
>NW_010967170.1:0-598 GCF_000463585.1 Tarenaya hassleriana
GTGGATAATCCGATGATCTGAAAATCAACTCAAACTAATATCCATGATCCGTAAGTGATCTTATGTCTCAGAAGTTGACTCGAATCGCTAGCCATCGGCATATGGTCAACAATTCGAACCAAATAACGAGTCATGCCCGATGAGTTGTTCGATTGTTGACTCATCAAATTATTAACCTCATAATTCCACAAAACGTGTCCAAGTTATTCTTTCTTTATGTTATTAGAAAGTTTTTTTAATAACTACATATAGACACCATGATCGTGCAAATCTAATATATGCGCTGAAAGATATGACCAGATTTAGACAATACGTTGATCTAGTCCCTACATATCGACAATAATCGGTATCCGTCTCTCGGTGGATAATCCGATGATCTGAAAATCAACTCAAACTAATATCCATGATCCGTAAGTGATCCGATGACTCAGAAGTTGACTCGAATCGCTAGCCATCAACATATGGTCAACAATTCGAACCAAATAACGAGTCATGTCCGATGAGTTGTTCGATTGTTGACTGATCAAATTATTAACTTTATAACTTCCACAAAACGTGTCCAAATTATTCTTTCTTTATGTTATTAGAAAGTGTTTTT
>NW_010967170.1:1070-2621 GCF_000463585.1 Tarenaya hassleriana
TCTCTCGGTGGATAATCCGATGATCTGAAAATCAACTCAAACTAATATCCATGATCCGTAAGTGATCCGATGACTCAGAAGTTGACTCGAATCGCTAGCCATCAACATATGGTCAACAATTCGAACCAAATAACGAGTCATGTCCGATGAGTTGTTCGATTGTTGACTGATCAAATTATTAACTTTATAACTTCTACAAAGCGTGTCCAAATTATTCTTTCTTTATGTTATTAGAAAGTTTTTTTTAATAACTACATATATACACCATGATTGCGTAGATCTAATATATGTGCTGAAAGATATGAGCAGATTTAGGCAACACGTTGATCTAGTCCCTTCATATCGACAAAAATCGGTATCCGTCTCTCGGTGGATAATCCGATGATCTGAAAATCAACTCAAACTAATATCCATGATCCGTAAGGGATCCGATGACTCAGAAGTTGACTCGAATCGCTAGCCATCGGCATATGGTCAACAATTCGAACCAAATAACGAGTCATGCCCGATGAGTTGTTCGATTGTTGACTCATCAAATTATTAACCTCATATCTTCCACAAAACGTGTCCAGATTATTCTTTCTTTATGTTATTATAAAGTTTTTTTAATAAATACATATAGACACCATGATCGCGTAGATCTAATATATGTGATGAAAGATATGAGCAGATTTAGACAACACATTGATCTAGTCCCTACATATCGACAAAAATCGGTATCCGTCTCTCGGTGGATAATCCGATTATCTGAAAATCAACTCAAACTAATATTCATGATCCGTAAGTGATCTGATGTCTCAAAAGTTGACTCGAATCGCTAGCCATCGGCATATGGTCAACAATTCGAACCAAATAACGAGTCATGCGCGATGAGTTGTTCGATTGTTGACTCATCAAATTATTAACCTCATAACTTCCACAAAACGTGTCCAAATTATTCTTTCTTTATGTCATTAGAAAGTTTTTTGAAAGACTACGCATAGACACCATTATCGCGCAGATCTGATATATTCGCTGAAAATTATGAGCATATTTAGACAACACATTGATCTAGTCCCTACATATCGACAATAATCGGTATCCGTCTCTCGGTGGATAATCCGATGATCTGAAAATCAACCCAAACTAATATCCATCGTCCGGTAAGTGATCCGATGACTCAGAAGTTGACTCGAATCGCTAGCCATCGACATATGGTCAACAATTCGAACCAAATAACGAGTCATGTCCGATGAGTTGTTCGATTGTTGACTGATCAAATTATTAACTTTATAACTTCCACATAACGTGTCCAAATTATTCTTTCTTTATGTTATTAGAAAGTTTTTTTTAATAACTACATATAGACACCATGATCGTGCAGATCTAATATATGGACTGAAAGATACGAGCAGATTTAGACAACACGTTGATCTAGTCCCTACATATTGACAAAAATCGGTATCCGTCTCTCGGTGGATAATCCGATGATCTAATAATCAACTCAAACTAATATCCATGATCCGTAAGTGATCTAATGTCTCAGAAGTTGACTCGAATTGCTAGCCATCG
>NW_010967170.1:3017-3441 GCF_000463585.1 Tarenaya hassleriana
CAAATAACGAGTCATGCCCGATGAGTTGTTCGATTATTGACTCACCAAATTATTAACCTCATAACTTCCACAAAACATGTCCAAATTATTCTTTCTTTATGTTATTAGAAAGTTTTTTTTAATAACTACATATAGACACCATGATCGCGCAGATCTAATATATGCGCTGAAAGATATGAGCAGATTTAGACAACACGTTGATCTACTCCCTACATATAGACAATAATCGGTATCCGTCTCTCGGTGGATAATCCGATGATCTGAAAATCAACTCAAACTAATATCCATGATCCGTAAGTGATCTGATGTCTCAAAAGTTGACTCAATCGCTAGCCATCGGCATATGGCCAACAATTTGAACCAAATAACGAGTCATGTCCGATGAGATGTTCGATTTTTGACTCATCAAATTATTAACCTCATA
>NW_010967170.1:8803-9858 GCF_000463585.1 Tarenaya hassleriana
AAATAACGAGTCATGCCCGATGAGTTGTTCGATTGTTGACTCATCAAATTATTAACCTCATAACTTCCACAAAACGTTCCAAATTATTCTTTCTTTATGTCAATAGAAAGTTTTTTTAAAGACTACGCATAGACACCATTATCGCGCAGATCTAATATATTCGCTGAGAATATTGAGTATATTTAGACAACACATTGATCTAGTCCCTACATATCGACAAAAATCGGCATCCATCTCTCGGTGGATAATCCGATGATCTGAAAATTAACCCAAATTATTATCCGATCATCTGAAAATCAGCCCAAACTAATATCCATCATTCGGTAAGTGATCCGGTGACTCAGAAGTTTACTCGAATCGCTAGCCATCGGCATATGGTCAACAATTCGAACCAAATAACGAGTCTTGCCCGATGAGTTGTTCGATTGTTGACTCATCAAATTATTAACCTCATAACTTCCACAAAACGTGTCTAAATTATTCTTTCTTTATGTCATTAGAAAGTTTTTTAAAGACTACGCATACATACCATTATCGCGTAGATCTAGAATATTCGCTGAAAATTATGAGCATATTTAGACAACACATTGATCTAGTCCCTACATATCGACAAAAATCGGTATCCGTCTGTCGGTGGGTTAGTTTGGGCTGATTTTCAGATCATCGGATATTAATTTGGGTTAATTTTCAGATCATCGGATTATCCACCGAGAGATGGATGCCGATTTTTGTCGATATGTAGGGACTAGATCAATGTGTTGTCTAAATACGCTCATAATTTTCTGCGAATGTATTAGATCTGCGCGATAATGGTGTCTATGCGTAGTCTTTAAAAAAACTTTCTATTGACATAAATAAAGAATAATTTAGACACGTTTTGTGGAAGTTATGAGGTTAATAATTTGATGAGTCAACAATCGAACAACTCATCGGGCATGACTCGTTATTTGGTTCGAATTGTTGACCATATGCCGATGGCTAGCGATTCGAGTAAACTTCTGAGTCACCGGATCACTTACCGAACGATGGATATTAGTTTGGGCTGATTTTCAGAT
>NW_010967170.1:10994-11952 GCF_000463585.1 Tarenaya hassleriana
GAATATATTAGATCTACGCGATAATGGTGTCTATGCATAGTCTTTAAAAAAACTTTCTAATGACATAAAGAAAGAATAATTTGGACACGTTTTGTGGAAGTTATGAAGTTAATAATTTGATCAGTCAATAATCGAACAACTCATCGGACATGACTCGTTATCTGGTTCGAATTATTGATCATATGCCGATTGCTAGCAATTCGAGTCAACTTCTGAGACATCAGATCACTTACGGATCATGGATATTAGTTTGAGTTGATTTTCAGATCATCGGATTATCCATCGAGAGACGAATACTGATTATTGTCGATATGTAGGGACTAGAACAACGTGTTGTCTAAATCTGCTCATATCTTTTAGCGCATATATTAGATATGCACGATCATGGTGTCTATATGTAGTTATTAAAAAAAACTTTCTAATAACATAAAGAAAGAATAATTTGGACACGTTTTGTGGAAGTTATGATGTTAATAATTTGGTGAGTCAACAATCGAACAACTCATCGCGCATGACTCATTATTTGGTTCGAATTGTTGACCATATGTCGATGGCTAGCGATTCGAGTCAACTTCTGAGAGATTAGATCACTTATAGATCATGGATATTATTTTATCCATCGTTCGGTAAGTGATCCGGTGACTCAGAAGTTTACTCGAATCGCTAGCCATCGGCATACGGTCAACAATTCGAACCAAATAACGAGTCATGCCCGATGAGTTGTTCGATTGTTGACTCATCAAATTATTAACCTCATAACCTCCACAAAACGTGTCCAAATTATTCTTTCTTTATGTCAATAGAAAGTTTTTTTAAAGACTACGCATAGACACCATTATCGGGCAGATCTAATATATTCGCTGAAAATTATGAGCATATTTAGACAACACATTGATCCAGTCCCTACATATCGACAAAAATTGGTATCTGTCTCTCGGTGGATAATCCGATGATCTGA
>NW_010967170.1:12177-12919 GCF_000463585.1 Tarenaya hassleriana
AAATTATTCTTTCTTTATGTCATTAGAAAGTTTTTTAAAGACTACGCATACATACCATTATCGCGTAGATCTAGAATATTCGCTGAAAATTATGAGCATATTTAGACAACACATTGATCTAGTCCCTTCATATCGACAAAAATCGGTATCCGTCTGTCGGTGGGTAATCCGATGATCTAAAAATCAACTCAAAATAATATCCATGATCTATAAGTGATCTAATCTCTCAGAAGTTTACTCGAATCGCTAGCCATCGACATATGGTCAACAATTCGAACCAAATAATGAGTCATGCGCGATGAGTTGTTCGATTGTTGACTCACCAAATTATTAACATCATAACTTCCACAAAACGTGTCCAAATTATTCTTTCTTTATGTTATTAGAAAGTTTTTTTTAATAACTACATATAGACACCATGATCGTGCATATCTAATATATGCGCTAAAAGATATGAGCAGATTTAGACAACACGTTGTTCTAGTCCCTACATATCGACAATAATCAGTATTCGTCTCTCGATGGATAATCCGATGATCTGAAAATCAACTCAAACTAATATCCATGATCCGTAAGTGATCTGATGTCTCAGAAGTTGACTCGAATTGCTAGCAATCGGCATATGATCAATAATTCGAACCAAATAACGAGTCATGTCCGATGAGTTGTTCGATTATTGACTGATCAAATTATTAACTTCATAACTTCCACAAAACGTGTCCAAATTATTCTTTCTTTATGT
>NW_010967170.1:13963-18530 GCF_000463585.1 Tarenaya hassleriana
AATTCGAACCAAATAACGAGTCATGCCAAATGAGTTGTTCGATTATTGACTCATCAAATTATTAACCTATAACTTCCACAGAACGTGTCCAAATTATTCTTTCTTTATGTTATTAGAAAGTTTTTTTTTAATAACTACATATAGACACCATGATCGTGCATATCTAATATATGCGCTAAAAGATATGAGCAGATTTAGACAACACATTGTTCTAGTCCCTACATATCGACAATAATCAGTATCCGTCTCTCGATGGATAATCTGATGATCTGAAAATCAACTCAAACTAATATCCATGATCCATAAGTGATCTGATGTCTCAGAAGTTGACTCGAATTGCTAGCAATCGGCATATGATCAATAATTCGAACCAAATAACGAGTCATGTCCGATGAGTTGTTCGATTGTTGACTGATCAAATTATTAACTTCATAACTTCCACAAAACGTGTCCAAATTATTCTTTCTTTATGTTATTAGAAAGTTTTTTTTAATAACTACATATGACACCATGATCGAGCAGATCTAATATATGTGCTGAAAGATATGAGCAGATTTAGACAACGCGTTGATCTAGTCCCTACATATCGACAAAAATCGGTATCCGTCTC
This sequence comes from Tarenaya hassleriana, assembly GCF_000463585.1. NCBI lineage: Eukaryota > Viridiplantae > Streptophyta > Magnoliopsida > Brassicales > Cleomaceae > Tarenaya > Tarenaya hassleriana. The sequence goes on from NW_010967170.1 coordinate 14,574, forward strand.
TCGGTGGATAATCCGATGATCTGAAAATCAACTCAAACTAATATCCATGATCCGTAAGTGATCTAACGTCTTAGAAGTTGACTCGAATCGCTAGTCATCGGCATATGGTCAACAATTCGAACCAAATAACGAGTCATGCCCGATCAGTTGTTCGATTGTTGACTCACCAAATTATTAACCTCATAACTTCCACAAAACGTGTCCAAATTATTCTTTCTTTATGTCATTAGAAAGTTTTTTAAAGACTACGCATAGACACCATTATCGCGCAGATCTAATATATTCGCTGAGAATATTGAGTATATTTAGACAACACATTGATCTAGTCCCTACATATCGACAAAAATCGGCATCCATCTCTCAGTGGATAATCCGATGATCTGAAAATTAACCCAAACTAATATCTATCGTCCGGTAAGTGATCTGATGAATCAGAAGTTGACTCGAATCGCTAGCCATCGATATATGATCAACAATTCGAACCAAATAACGAGTCATGTCCGATGAGTTGTTCGATTGTTGACTGATAAAATTATTAACTTCATAACTTCCACAAAACGTGTCCAAATTATTCTTTCTTTATGTTATTAGAAAGTTTTTTTAATAACTACATATAGACACCATGATCGCGCAGATCTAATATATGTGCTGAAAGATATGAGCAGATTTAGACAACACGTTGATCTAGTCCCTACATATCGACAAATATCGGTATCCGTCTCTCGGTGGATAATCCGATGATCTGAAAATCAACTCAAAATAATATCCATGATCCATAAGTGATCTAATCTCTCAAAAGTTGACTCGAATCGCTAGCCATCGGCATATGGTCAACAATTCGAACCAAATAACGAGTCATGCCCGATGAGTTGTTCGATTGTTGACTCACCAAATTATTAACCTCATAACTTCCACAAAACGTGTCCAAATTATTCTTTCTTTATGTTATTAGAAAGTTTTTTTAATAACTACATATAGACACTATGATCGCGCAGATCTAATATAGCGCTGGAAGATATGAGCAGATTTAGACAACACATTGATCTAGTCCCTACATACCGACAAAAATCGGTATCCGTCTCTCGTTGGATAATCCGATGATCTGAAAATGAACTCAAACTAGTATCCATGATCCGTAAGTGATCTGATGTCTCAGAAGTTGACTCGAATCGCTAGCCATCGGTAGGTGGTCAACAATTCGAACCAAATAATGAGTCATGCCCGATGAGTTGTTCGATTGTTGACTCATTAAATTATTAACCTCGTAACTTCCACAAAACGTTCCAAATTATTCTTTCTTTATGTCATTAGAAAGTTTTTTTAAAGACTACGCATAGACACCATTATCGCGCAGATGTAATATATTCGCTGAAAATTATGAGCATATTTAGACAACACATTGATCTAGTCCCTACATATCGACAAAAATCGGCATCCATCTCTCGGTGGATAATCCGATGATCTGAAAATTAACCCAAACTAATACCCATCGTTCGGTAAGTGATCTGATGACTCAGAAGTTGACTCGAATCGCTAGCCATCGACATATGGTAAACAATTCGAACCAAATAACGAGTAATGTCCGATGAGCCGTTCGATTGTTGACTGATCAAATTATTAACTTCATAATTCCACAAAACGTATCCAAATTATTCTTTCTTTATGTCAAAAGAACTTGTTTTTAAAGACTACGCATAGACACCATTATCGCGCAGATCTAATATATTCACTGAAAATTATGAGCATATTTAGACAACACATTGATCTAGTCCCTACATATCGACAAAAATCGGTATCCTCTCTCGGTGGATAATCCGATGATCTGAAAATCAACTCAAACTAATATCCATGATCCGTAAGTGATCTAATGTCTCAGAAGTTGACTCGAATCGCTAGCCATCGGCATATGGTCAACAATTCGAACCAAATAACGAGTCATTCCCGATGAGTTGTTCGATTGTTGACTCATCAAATCATTAACCTCATATCTTCCACAAAACATGTCCAAATTATTCTTTCTTTATGTCATTGGAAAATTTTTTTAAAGACTACGCATAGACACCATTATCGCACAGATCTAATTTATTCGTTGAAAATTATGAGCATATTTAGACAACAATTTGATCTAGTCCCTACATATCGACAAAAATCGGCATCCATCTCTCGGTGGATAATCCGATGATCTGAAAATCAACCCAAACTAATATCCATCGTCTGGTAAGTGATCCGATGACTCAGAAGTTGACTCGAATCGCTAGCCATCGACATATGGTCAACAATTCGAACCAAATAACGAGTCATGTCCGATGAGTTGTTCGATTGTTGACTGATCAAATTATTAACTTCATAACTTCCAGAAAACGTGTCCAAATTATTCTTTCTTTATGTTATTAGAAAGTTTTTTTTAATAACTACATATAGACACCATGATCGCGCAGATCTAATATATGCGCTGAAAGATATGAGCAGATTTAGACAACACGTTGTTCTAGTCCCTACATATCGACAATAATCAGTATCCGTCTCTCGATGGATAATCCGATGATCTGAAAATCAACTCAAACTAATATCCATGATCTGTAAGTGATCTGATGTCTCAGAAGTTGATTCGAATCGCTAGCCATCGGCATATGGTCAACAATTCGAACCAAATAACGAGTCATGCCCGATGAGCCGTTCGATTGTTGACTCATCAAATTATTAACCTCATAACTTCCACAAAACGTATCTAAATTATTCTTTGTTTATGTCATTAGAAAGTTTTTTTAAAGACTACGCATAGACACTATTATCGCGCAGATCTAATATATTCGCTGAAAATTATGAGCATATTTAGACAACACATTGATCTAGTCCCTACATATCGACAAAAATCGGCATCCATCTATCGGTGGATAATCCGATGATCTGAAAATCAACCCAAACTAATATCCATCGTCCGGTAAGTGATCCGATGACTCAGAATTTGACTCGAATTGCTAGCCATCGACATATGGACAACAATTCGAACCAAATAACGAGTCATGTCCGATGAGTTGTTCGATTGTTGACTGATCAAATTATTAACTTCATAACTTCCAAAAAACGTGTCCAAATTATTCTTTCTTTATGTTATTAGAAAGTTTTTTTTAATAACTACATATAGACACCATGATCGTGCAGATCTAATATATGCGCTGAAAGATATGAGCAGATTGAGACAACACGTTGTTCTAGTCCCTACATATCGACAATAATCAGTATCCGTCTCTCGATGGATAATCCGATGATCTGAAAATCAACTCAAACTAATATCCATGATCTGTAAGTGATCTGATGTCTCAGAAGTTGATTCGAATCGCTAGCCATCGGCATATGGTCAGCAATTCGAACCAAATAACGAGTCATGCCCGATGAGTTGTTCGATTGTTGACTCATCAAATTATTAATCTCATAACTTCCACAAAACGTATCTAAATTATTCTTTCTTTATGTCATTAGAAAGTTTTTTTAAAGACTACGCATAGACACTATTATCGCGCAGATCTAATATATTCGCTGAAAATTATGAGCATATTTAGATAACACATTGATGTAGTCCCTACATATCGACAAAAATCAGCAACCATCTCTCGGTGGATAATCCGATGATCTGAAAATCAACCCAAACTAATATCCATCGTCCGGTAAGTGATCCGATGACTCAGAAGTTGACTCGGATCGCTAGCCATCGACATATGGTCAACAATTCGAACCAAATAACGAGTCATGTCCGATGAGTTGTTCGATTCTTGACTGATCAAATTATTAACTTTATAACTTCCACAAAACGTGCCCAAATTATTCTTTCTTTATGTTATTAGAAAGTTTTTTTTAATAACTACATATAGACACCATGATCGCGCAAATCTAATATATATGCTGAAAGATATGAGCAGATTTAGACAACACGTTGATCTAGTCCCTACATATCGACAA
>NW_010967170.1:18771-21623 GCF_000463585.1 Tarenaya hassleriana
TGTTCATCTATCTCCTTTTGTTGCAGATAATTCAGATTTGAGGACAAATCTTTCTCACGAAGAGGAGAATGATGTGATATCGAAGGCAACCCCATTCATTTGGATTGGAAGCTTGCTACGGAATGGACAAAGCGATAGAATTCACTGAGCCAATTGGACCGATGACGAGAGCACGAGCCAAGAAGCTATAAGATGTGCCAAATTGCCTTATTCTTGAATGTTTGGGTCAAGAATACATGAAGAAGTGCATGGGTTTGGATCAACCACACGCTCAGCCCATTATCCACTTGATTTCATTCTTGGAAGGCCCATAAATCAAGTCCAAAATTCAAGCCCAATAAGGAGGACGAAAATTGGCATTAAATCTGGTCAAGATGACTTTCCAACTTCATCTTGGAGACCACAAAGTCAATAATGACTTTCTTGAAGACTACACATTCAAACCTCTTTGTTTGTGTTCATTTATGTTTATTTTTGCTAAGTTTTATGTATTGTTCTCTATAAATAGAGATCAAAACTCAGATTTGTAGAATAACTTTGAAATATATTTTGAGAGGTTTCTCTTAGAGTTCTTTTAGAACTAATTTCTGAACTTATCGGATCTTCATCCGTGGCGTTCAAACTTGACTTATCAATGTTGATTCCGCACAGCACTTGTGGCGTCTTCGATCACCTTACGTTTCTAAACCAGGTTCACTCGGGGTTTAAGACCGTTCTTCACGAACGTTTGCTTAGGTTTTGTTTGCGAGTTGTTTAGGGGTTTAGGGAATCCTTTTAGGATTATTCTTTTTCCTTTTTTTTATCCATTTTACATTCTTATCTTATCTTGTTTTTTCGTTTTATTGATTTTCGACTTTTGATTTTTGTTGCAGTCAAATTGCAAAGGGAATCAACAAAAAAAAAGAAGAAAAAAAAACAAAAGAAAAAAAAAGGATCAAAAAAAGAAATCTGAAAAAAAAAAAGTTGAAGAAAAAAAGAGAGAAAGAAAAACAAAAAAAAAAGAAAAGAAAAGAGAAAAAAAAAAGAATAGTCGAAGTTGATTCTGTTTGAGTCGGAATTCATATTTCGATTTTGAGTCGAAGTCGTTTTTTTTTAGTCGTACTCGAAGTTTCATCTTTGAGTCGTTGAGTCGTAGTCCAAAATTTTTGAGTTATAGTCGAAGTTTCATCTTTGAGTCGTTTGAGTTTTCTTGTTTTGAATATTGGGTTTTGAGATTTAGAGTCACTCTTACTCATCTTCTAACTTGGTTTAGTGAGTTGAGTTTTGAAATTTCATTGTTGTTGAATCTGATTGAGTTCCTTAATTAGTTTGCATAAGGATTCGTAAGAGAAACGAGAGAGTTGAGTGATACACAAATTGAGCGAAAAACTTTTCTGAGTGATTTGTGAGGTTCTCTCATCTTCCTTTTCCTTGTCTATTTCTGTTTATTTGCTGACGTTTTTACTTGCAGGAAAATTTCATAATGGCGGATGAACAAAATCGCAATCTAGACAATCAGCAACATGAAGAAGCAAACCCGCTTCAAATGCAGGCATTGATGGGTGAGCTACGGAGAATCATGCGAGCTGAGTTGGAGGGTATCCATCAAAGAATAGACTAGATGGAAAATGAGACATATGTCGCACAACACCGACGGCGACAAAATATGTTTAGGAGAGGTACAACTCATCCAATTGTTTCTCATGGGAGAGAAAAAATTGCGAGAAAAGCACATCAGAGATTTGATTTTGGTTCATCTAGCACACAACCAAACTTTTCACAGGAAGGACGGTTTGATTCCAATCCAAAAGTTACGATCAAATCTAGAGTTTGCAAGCCAAGATGCAAAGGTACATCCGGAACTTCTCAATCACAAACCCAAGATATTATATGTTATATGTGTTTGGGCAGAGGACATTCTGGGAGTGAATGTACCAATTGGCAATCAAAGGGTCTTCGTGATGCTGGAGGAATTGAGATCAAGGCTAACATTGCAGTTCAATCGGAGTCAGGTGCAATTGCACATATGCTTGGTGAACAAAATGCTTCAAATGCTGGTATTGTTTTGATGAAAGACAAATTAGAAGAGTCAACATTTACGCATCCTAAGCCTTGTGAGTTACCATGTTTAAATGATGGAGAAGTTTTTCTTGCGGCTAACACCAAGTCGGACGTATCTGAAGATGGATTGAACAAAGCTGATGATACAGTTGCCCCTCGGTCAGTTGCATCTCAAGATGAGGTTGATGAAAGAACACCTAATTTGCAAACAAACAAAGAAGTGTTTGTGCAACAAGAACACTTGATTGTTGGCAAAAGTTTTACAAACACGACGAGCAAGTTACCATTGGAGACGAAACAATTCCAAATGTGTGACCATGAGGTAGTTCACTCAAAAATTTGTGAGGTTTCGAGAGAAACTCAGAAAAAGACCTTTGAGAGTATACCCGTGAGATCAAACACAAATTTCTTCATGAGAGTGAGTGAAATTAAGAAAGCTTTGCTTTCTCATCAGCCGATGATTGTACTCATGTGCAAAGAGGCTCTTTTGAGAACTAACGAACTCACATCTTCTTTGTCTAGTTTGGGTTTTGAGTGTTTGCAGGAAAATGATGATGAGGCTCAATCTGGATTGAATTCAATTCAACGAATGAAATATCCAATTGATTTTATATTCGGTGAAAGCTCTGTAGGCAGAAAACCGAAGAAAGAAATTCAAAAGCTAACAGGAGATGCCGAAAGTGGAGATGCAATTGATGAGTTTTTACTCATCACATCTAGGCATATCAAAGATTCTTCAACTCTTAGGGGGATCGGTATTGTATCTCTATACTTTGCCTCACATCAAAATGTTATATTTGATCCTGGGATCA
>NW_010967170.1:22528-25567 GCF_000463585.1 Tarenaya hassleriana
AGACCACAAAGTCAATAATGACTTTCTTGAAGACTACACATTCAAACCTCTTTGTTTGTGTTCATTTATGTTTATTTTTGCTAAGTTTTATGTATTGTTATCTATAAATAGAGATCAAAAATCAGATTTGTAGAATCACTTTGAAATATATTTTGAGAGGTTTCTCTTAGAGTTCTTTTAGAACTAATTTCTGAACTTATCGGATCTTCATCCGTGGCGTTCAAACTTGACTTATCAAGTGTTGATTCCGCACAGCACTTGTGGCGTCTTCGATCACCTTACGTTTCTAAACCAGGTTCACTCGGGGTTTAAGACCGTTCTTCACGAACGTTTGCTTAGGTTTTGTTTGCGAGTTGTTTAGGGGTTTAGGGAATCCTTTTAGGATTATTCTTTTTCCTTTTTTTTTTATCTATTTTACATTCTTATCTTATCTAAAAATCAACTCAAACTAATATCCATGATCTGCAAGTGATCTGATTGTTGGTTTAGTGCTCTATGATGTACTGATTATGAGCTTTGTTCAGATACATTCGATGTATTGATACTTTCTATATGTTTTTTTTTATGAGAGTATTTTGTTCATTACATGTTCTGCATGCTAGATCTGTTATGAAATCCATGTATCATTATGAATGATACTAAACTCCCTAGTCTTGTGTCATTATGGGAATAACGACATAATAAGACTAGTATGATGTGTGATTGATGATCACATAGATGATCATAGGTATTGGATACGATCACAATCATAGGTATTCGTTGCAGAACGGAATACTGGACTGACCCGCATGAGATTGTCACATGGACTAGCGTCATGACTTGAATCTCATACGACGATTCCATGATTGGATCCTAAGACCTGAGATATCTACAGAATCCAACATGAGGAGTTGCGTGCTGTGATTACGTCAAACGTCCTGCGTAACAGGAGGACTACAAAGGCGTGTATCAGGTACGAAACGAATCATGTACTGGATTGTAGATAGTCAAGACGGGATTTGTACCTCTCGTAAAAGAGAGAGATATCGCTGGGCCCCTCGTGTGAGCAAGACTGTAGAAATGTGTGGCCGCACTATAGACGAACGTCGTCTATTTCAGACAGTCGAACTCAGTGAACGAGAAAGCAGTCGAATCAGATAAGGTGGCTTGTCCATGCCTTATGTTCGACATATGATATCGCGATACAAAAGGATCATCAGTCGGAATCATCACTGGCTTTCGTATGATCACAAACAAACTCTATTCGAGATAGGTAGTCATAGTGTCTTGCTAGAGACCGCCTATGACTTGTATATCCGGAATAGAGATTTCGGACTATACTGCTATATCGAATGAGCCTACAGAGTCACACACGCAGGGAAGGACGAATGCTAGAGACCGCCTATGACTTGTATTATCGGAATGGAGATTCTGCGTTTTACTGCTATTCCGGATGAGCCTACAGGGTCACACACAATAGGGATGGACAAGTACGTGTGCTAAATTATCCCGATTAGGAATCCTAATTGGATTGAGATTCCTAATTGGAATAGGAATCCTAATGGGATTAGGAATCCTGTTATGTATAGGAATCCTAATGAGATTAGAATTCTATTACATCTAGGAAACCTAATGAGATTAGAATTCTAATAGGTTTAGGAAACCTAATTAGATTAGGATTCCTAGTAATCTATTCCTTGTCAAATTAGGATTTTTGGAAAGTCTATATAAGGAGAATGTCTTCTAGGGTTTTAAGAAAAGAAAAAAAGGAGAAGAAAAATAAAACCCTAAGCCTCCAAAACCTTGCACACAAGAGAGATCGAGATCTCTAGTCCTAGCAGACAAGTTCCAAGGTGTTGGAATCCATCCCGACGTGTGGATACGTGCAGAGGGCGAGGTATTCTTCCTGCCTAGAGTGATCGGACGAACAGATCAATTGATACAGGCCCCGGATCGATTGAGGTAAGCGTTCTAATGTTTCTATGATTCAATAGTAGCATGGTTCTAGGGTTTCATCAAAAATTTTGTTTTATATCCGCTGCGCAAACCCTAGAATCGATCTCTTAGGAATTAGATTCGCTCATGAGATCCCAGGAAACCCAACAGTGGTATCAGAGCCTGGTTGCTCTGTTTTGATTTCATAGAACCCGATCACGCATGTTTTAGGATTTGAATTGTTTGAATCCATGTTTGCTATGATATCTATGCATGTTTGATTATTGAATCTAGTGTAGATTGCATGTTTCATTTGCATAGAGTGCAGGAGTTCGAATTTTGGGTGTACAGAAGAATTCGGTTCAGTTTCGGGTCTGATCGGGGCTGAGAACGCGGGGAAACGTGATGACATGATTCATTCTTATGGTCCACGGGTGACGGACTGATTGGCACAGAACGGAAGGTTGGACCGTCCGTTCTGCCATGCAGAACGTCCGTTCTACTAGGCAGAACATCCGTTCTGACTTTTGCAGTCGAGACCGAACGTTCTGCCAGCCTGGAACGTCCATTCTACCTCCAGAACGGACGGTCCGAAGTCCAGATTCCGAAAATTTCCGTTTTCGAGGTCCGATTACGCAATCGTTGCATAATCTGATCAACTGTAACTCAAATAGACATGATTCATTCTTATGGATGGTCCATAGTGAATGAATACATGTAACTTAATCAAGATATAGTATATGCTTGATTGAGTGAGAGCTCCGAGATTGGGATTACATAATCGAATGGATAGTCTATTCGGATTATGAACAATCGTTGCACAGAAACCGATTAGATCTAGAAGCTCTATAAGTAAAGCACTTGTCAAGGCCTCGATCGTACGTGTCATGGGCCATGCCAAAGCTGGGTGTGCCGTATTATCTTGGTGAGGCAAGATGGAGAAATGGTGGTTCTCATATCTAGGTGCGGTTTCGAAAATCCCTTATTCATGTCAAGGCATCGATCGTCCGTAACACGGGTCATGCCAAAGCTGAGCGTGCCGAATTATCTTTGTGAGGCAGGGTAGCAAATCGTGGTTCCTACAGCTTGAATATGGTTTATCTTGGGTTAAGTTGTCAAGTTTGA
>NW_010967170.1:51488-55032 GCF_000463585.1 Tarenaya hassleriana
GGTATCCGTCTCTCGGTGGATAATCCGATGATCTGAAAATCAACCCAAACTAATATCTATCATCCGGTAAGTGATCTGATGACTCAGAAGTTGACTCGAATCGCTAGCCATCGACATATGGTCAACAATTCGAACCAAATAACGAGTCGTGTCCGACGAGTTGTTCGATTGTTGACAGATCAAATTATAGACACCATGATCGCGCAGATCTAATACATGGCTGAAACATATGAACATATTTAGACAACACGTTGATCTAGTCCCTACATATCGACAAAAATCGGTATCCGTCTCTCGGTGGATAATCCGATGATCTGAAAATCAACTCAAACTAATATCCATGATCCGTAAGTGATTTGATGTCTCAGAATATGACTCGAATCGCTAGCCATCGAAATATGTCAACAATTCGAACCAAATAACGAGTCATGTCCGATGAGTTGTTCGATTGTTGACTAATCAAATTATTAACCTCATAACTTCCACAAAACGTGTTCAAATTATTCTTTCTTTATGTCATTAGAAAGCTTTTTAAAGACTACGCATAGACACCATTATCGCGCAGATCTAATATATTCGCTGAAAATTATGAGCATATTTAGACAACACATTGATCTAGTCCCTACATATCGACAAAAATCGGCATCCATCTCTCGGTGGATAATCCGATGATCTGAAAATCAACTCAAACTAATATCCATAGTCCACTAAGTGATCCGATGACTCAGAAGTTGACTCGAATCGCTAGCCATCGGCAACCAAATAACGAGTCATGCCCGATGTGTTATTCGATTGTTGACTGATCAAATTATTAACTTCATAACTTCCACAAAACGTGTCCAAATTACTCTTTCTTTATGTCATTAGAAAGTTTTTTTAAAGACTACGCATAGACACAATTATCGCGCAGATCTAATATATTCGCTGAAAATTATGAGCATATTTAGACAACATGTTAATCTAGTCCCTACATATCGACAAAAATCGGTATCTGTCTCTCGGTGGATAATCCGATGATCTGAGAATCAACTCAAACTAATATCCATGATCCGTAAGTGATCTAATATCTCAGAAGTTGACTCAAATCGCTAGCCATCGGGAACCAAATAACGAGTCATGCCCGATGAGTTATTCGATTGTTGACTCATCAAATTATTAACCTCATATCTTCCACAAAACGTGTCCAAATTATTCTTTCTTTATGTCATCAGAAAGGTTTTTTAAAGACTACGCATACACACCATGATCGCGCAGATCTAATATATTCGCTGAAAATTATGAGCATATTTAGACAACACATTGATCTAGTCCCTACATATCGACAAAAATCGGCATCCATCACTCGGTGGATAATCCGATAATTTGAAAATCAACTCAAACTAATATCCATCGTCCGGTAAGTGATCCGATGACTCAGAAGTTGACTCGAATCGCTAGCCATCGACATATGGTCAACAATTCGAACCAAATAACGAGTCATGCCTGATGAGTTATTCGATTGTTGACTCATCAAATTATTAACCTCATATCTTCCACAAAACGTGTCCAAATTATTCTTTCTTTATGCCATCAGAAAGGTTTTTTAAAGACTACGCTTACACACCATTATCGCGCAGATCTAATATATTCGCTGAAAATTATGAGCATATTTAGACAAGACATTGATCTAGTCCCTACATATCGACAAAAATCGGCATCCATCTCTCGGTGGATAATCCGATAATTTGAAAATCAACTCAAACTAATATCCATGATCCGGTAAGTGATCTGATGACTCAGAAGTTGACTCGAATCGCTAGTCATCGACATATGGTCAACAATTCGAACCAAATAACGAGTCATGTCCGATGAGCCGTTCGATTGTTGACTAATCAAATTATTAACTTCATAACTTCCACAAAGCGTGTCCAAATTATTCTTTCTTTATGTTATTAGAAAGTTTTTTTTAATAACTACATATAGACACCATGATCGCGCAGATCTAATACATGGCTGAAACATATGAACAGATTAAGACAACACGTTGATCTAGTCCCTACATATCGACAAAAATCGGTATCCGTCTCTCGGTGGATAATCCGATGATCTGAAAATCAACTCAAACTAATATCTATGATCCGTAAGTGATCTGATGTCTCAGAATATGACTCGAATTGCTAGCCATCGAAATATGTCAACAATTCGAACCAAACAACGAGTCATGTCCGATGAGTTGTTCGATTGTTAACTCAGCCTAAATGCTGAACTATTGACCCTACTCGTTCGGATGGGTGTTCACCCCAAAGTGTTCAAATTATTAACCTCATAACTTCCACAAAACGTGTTCAAATTATTCTTTCTTTATGTCATTAGAAAGTTTTTTAAAGACTACGCATAGACACCATTATCGCGCAGATCTAATATATTCGCTGAAAATTATGAGCATATTTAGACAACACATTGATCTAGTCCCTACATATCGACAAAAATCGGCATCTATCTCTCGAGGGATAATCCGATGATCTGAAAATCAACTCAAACTAATATCCATAGTCCACTAAGTGATCCGATGACTCAGAAGTTGACTCGAATCGCTAGCCATCGACATATGGTCAACAATTCGAACCAAATAACGAGTCATGTCCGATGAGTTGTTCGATTGTTGACTGATCAAATTATTAACTTCATAACTTCCACAAAACGTGTCCAAATTACTCTGTCTTTATGTCATTAGAAAGTTTTTTTAAAGACTACGCATAGACACAATTATCGCGCAGATCTAATATATTCGCTGAATATTATGAGCATATTTAGACAAGACATTGATCTAGTCTCTACATATCGACAAAAATCGGCATCCATCTCTCGGTGGATAATTCGATAATTTGAAAATCAACTCAAACTAATATCCATCGTCTGGTAAGTGATCCGATGACTCAGAAGTTGACTCGAATCGCTAGCCATCGACATATGGTCAACAATTCGAACCAAATAACGAGTCATGTCCGATGAGTTGTTGTATTGTTGACTGATCAAATTATTAACTTCATAACTTCCACAAAATTGTTGGGTTTCGCTACGGATTCCTAGCATGCGATCATATCGATCTAGGGTTTGGTTTACTAGGTTTCATGCAGCGGAAGGATAATCTAAACCTAGTCAAACGTCACACGCAACCAAAATCATCCGTAAAACCCCGTTTAATCGTGTATATCACCGTAGGAATCGAATACTTACCTCTTTCCTGAAGATCTGAAAGTAGCAATCGATCCAGGGCCTGTTTTAATCACCAAGAGCTGAAAGTACAGCTCCTCTACACGTATCCACACCGACGGGAAGGATTCCAAACGCTTATGGAACTGATCTGCTAGGATCTGTGAAGTGAATAGGGTTTTCAAGACTTGGGATCGAATCCCAGGAACTAGAACCTCAAAAGAAACGATTTTCTTTTGTTCTAGATCTGTCTTAGGATTCTGAAAGTTGAGTTCTCCTCTTAGGACGGCGTCCAACACCACCTTATAAGTTAGAAACCCTAATCCTTGTGAAAAGAGACTTTTTCCAAGTA
>NW_010967170.1:55870-56990 GCF_000463585.1 Tarenaya hassleriana
TCTCATGCGGGTCATCCAGTCACTCGTTCACAACGAGTACCCATGATTGTGATATGCATCCAATGCATCAATCACACCTCATGCTAGTCTTAATTCATCATTGTTCCCACAATGATAACTGACCAGGGAGTTTAGAATCATTCTATAATGATTTAAGGATGCCGAAATATAACAAACATGCCAATCATATAGCGGGAATGTAACGCATTCATAAATCAATGAATCAATACAAAGTCAAAATGTCATATCACGGATCATCCTAGAGCATTACAACTAACAATCTCCAACTATGCTCTATGATCTATCCTACAAGCATCTAATCCCCATACCCCTAACATGACCATCATGTTTTGACGAAGGGAGAGGCTTCGTCAATGGGTCGGCAATATTATCATCCGTCGACACTCTGCTTATCTTCACGTCTCCTCTCTCGATGATTTCTCTAATCAAGTGAAATCGCCTGAGTATGTGTGTGGATCTTTGGTGTGACCCGGGTTCCTTAGCTTGTGCGATCGCACCATTGTTGTCACAGTACAACTCAATGGGTTCTACAGGCGCTCTAGTAATGGAAGGTACACGCTTAACATTACATAAATAAGGGATTTTTGAAACCACTCTTAGATCAAGCATATACTTTCAAGCTATGAGAACCACCATTTCTCTATCTTGCTTCACCAAGATAGCACGACACACCCAGCTTTGGCATGGCCCATGACACGTACGATCGAGGCCTTGACAAGTGCTTTACTCATAGAGCTCCTAGATCTAACTGGTTTCTATGCAACGATTGTACATAATCCGAATAGATTGTCCATTCGTTTATGTACTTCCAATCCCGTAGCTCCCACTCAATCAAGCATATCTAATATCTTGATTAAGTTACATGCATTCATTCACTATGGACCATCCAAACGAACGAATCATGCTATTCTGAATCACAATTGATCGGGTTAAGCAACGATTGCTCAAACCAGATCCCGAAACAAAAAACCAAAATTTTGGTGAAGCCTCGGGACGTGGACCAATAAGTCCAGAGCCTGGACCGATCGGTGTACGCAATTCATCTACACAGTCCAGAACGGTCCAGACCTTTCGGTCAGTCCGGACCGATCGGTTCACC
>NW_010967170.1:59061-61356 GCF_000463585.1 Tarenaya hassleriana
TCTAATACCCATGATGTAGAAGTAAATAAGTTCGCCTCTATAACGAAGATACCAGAAGTCGAAGCTTCTGTAAGCTTCTTATTCCTCTGATCTTCCAGGTAGAGTCTGCAATTTCTATACCAATGCCTGATGGCATGACAGAAATAACACTCTTCCTTCTTGGGCTGGACACGTCCAGATCATCATCCTCATGCTTCCAATAAGCATCAATGATCGATCTAGAAGCCGTGGTCAGAGGCTTATCCTTCATAAGGATAGATCGCATGGTGAGATAAACCAGATTCCTGCAACAGATATGTTCTACAGAAAAAGACAAAACAAAAGACATAAAACATGCAAGTCGCTTAGTACACATACTAACACAGATAATAGATGCAATATGACAGGCTCCCACTAAGAAAAACACCCTCAATTAGTTTCTAAGTGAGCTAGGATCCATATTTCACATGCTTTTGAGTCAGCTAGGGCATGACGCTCAAAAACATGCTATTTAGGTAGACAACACATTGTCAATCACATCCTATGTGATTCCTAGATGAGTATGGGATAGTGATACGCTATCACTGCATGTTCCTCATCCCATCCTTACCATTAGGTCCAAGTCCGACTTGATAACCCAATTCAAGCTCAACCATATTCGAGCTATGAGAATCACGATTTCTCCATACTGCCTCACCAAGATAATCAGGCACGCTCAGCTAGGGCATGACCCGTAACCATGACGATCGAGGCCTTGACAGTTGCTCTACTAATGGGCGGTAATAGCTTGAGATTTCATGAGGTATATGTGACTTGAACACAATGAAATCTTGACTGAATTCAAGTCAGTTCAATCAAGATGTTCCGATCATATTGGTAGAATCAGAATCTCGGCTTAGACACTTGAAACGATGCAACAATTGCATCTAACAAAGTCTGACGAACTGACTCGGTCCGAGTCAACACTTGACTCGGTCCGAGTCAGAAGCCGAAATCATCTACAGATCAATCTGAACCAAAACTTGACAACCGGACAACTTTCTGTACTGACTCTGTCCGAGTCAAAACTGGCTTGGTTCGTTCTGACTCGGTTGAGTCAACACTTATGAGCATATTTATGAGCATATTTAGACAACACATTGATCTAGTCCCTACATATCGACAAAAATCGGCATCCATCTCTCGGTGGATAATCCGATGATCTGAAAATCAACCCAAACTAATATTCATCGTCCGGTAAGTGATCCTGTGACTCAGAAGTTGACTCGAATCGTTAGCCATCGACATATGGTCAACAATTCGAACCAAATAACGAGTCATGTCCGATGAGTTGTTCGATTGTTGACTGATCAAACTATTAACTTCATAACTTCCACAAAACGTGTCCAAATTACTCTTTCTTTATGTCATTAGAAAGTTTTTTTAAAGACTACGCATAGACACAATTATCGCGCAGATCTAATATATTCGCTGAAAATTATGAGCATATTTAGACAACACATTGATCTAGTCCCTACATATCGACAAAAATCGGCATCCATCTCTCGGTGGATAATCCGATAATTTGAAAATCATCTCTAACTAATATCCATTATCTGGTAAATGATCTGATGACTCAGAAGTTTACTCGAATAGCTAGCCATCGACATATGGTCAACAATTCGAACCAAATAACGAGTCATGTTCGATGAGTTGTTCGATTGTTGACTGATCAAATTATTAACTTCATAACATCCACAAAACGTGTC
This sequence comes from Tarenaya hassleriana, assembly GCF_000463585.1. Lineage (NCBI taxonomy): Eukaryota > Viridiplantae > Streptophyta > Magnoliopsida > Brassicales > Cleomaceae > Tarenaya > Tarenaya hassleriana. Next base: position 60,789 of record NW_010967170.1, read on the forward strand.
CAAATTATTCTTTCTTTATGTTATTAGAAAGTTCTTTTTAATAACTACATATAGACACCATGCTCGCGCAGATCTAATACATGCGCTGAAAGATATGAGCAGATTTAGACAACACATTGATCCAGTCTCTACATATCGACAAAAATCGGTATCCGTCTTTCGGTGGATAATCCGATGATCTGAAAATCAACTCAAACTAATATCCATGATCCGTAAGTGATCTCATGTCTCAAAAGTTGACTCGAATCGCTAGCCATCGGCATATGGTCAACAATTCGAACCAAATAACGAGTCATGCCCGATGAGTTGTTCGATTGTTGACTCATCAAATTATTAACCTCATAACTTCCACAAAACGTCTCCAAATTATTCTTTCTTTATGTCATTAGAAAATTTTTTTAAAGACTACGCATAGACACCATTATCGCGCAGATCTAATATATTCGCTGAAAATTATGAGCATATTTAGACAACACATTGATCTAGTCCCTACATATCGACAAAAATTGGTATCTGTCTCTCGGTGGATAATCTGATGATCTGAGAATCAACTCAAACTAATATCCAT
>NW_010967170.1:61567-62962 GCF_000463585.1 Tarenaya hassleriana
ATGAGCATATTTAAACAACATGTTAATCTAGTCCCTACATATCGACAAAAATTGGTATCTGTCTCTCGGTGGATAATCTGATGATCTGAGAATCAACTCAAACTAATATCCATGATCCGTAAATGATCTAATGTCTCAGAAGTTGACTCGAATCGCTAGCCATCGGCAACCAAATAACGAGTCATGCCCGATGAGTTATTCGATTGTTGACTCATCAAATTATTAACCTCATATCTTCCACAAAACGTGTCCAAATTATTCTTTCTTTATGTCATCAAAAAGGTTTTTTAAAGACTATGCATACACACCATGATCGCGTAGATCTAATATATTCGCTGAAAATTATGAGCATATTTAGACAACACATTGATCTAGTCCCTACATATCGACAAAAATCGGCGTCCATCTCTCGGTGGATAATCCAATGATCTGAAAATCAACCCAAACTAATATCCATCGTCCGGTAAGTGATCCGATAACTCAGAAGTTGACTCTAATCGCTAGCCATCGACATATGGTCAACAATTCGAACCAAATAACGAGTCATGCAGGATGAGTTGTTCGATTAACGAGTCATGTCCGATGAGCCGTTCGATTGTTAACTGATCAAATTATTAACATCATAACTTCCACAAAACGTATCCAAATTATTCTTTCTTCATGTCATTAGAAAGTTTTTTTTAAACTACGCATAGACACCCTTATCGCGCAGATCTAATATATTCACTGAAAATTATGAGCATATATAGACAACACATTGATAGTCCCTACATATCGACAACAATCGGCATCCATCTCTCGGTGGATAATCCGATAATTTGAAAATCATCTCAAACTAATATCCATTATCCGGTAAATGATCTGATGACTCAGAAGTTTACTCGAATAGCTAGCCATCGACATATGGTCAACAATTCGAACCAAATAACGAGTCATGTCCGATGAGTTGTTCGATTGTTGACTGATCAAATTATTAACTTCATAACATCCACAAAACGTGTCCAAATTATTCTTTCTTTATGTTATTAGAAAGTTCTTTTTAATAACTACATATAGACACCATGCTCGCGCAGATCTAATACATGCGCTGAAAGATATGAGCAGATTTAGACAACACATTGATCCAGTCCCTACATATCGACAAAAATCGGTATCCGTCTTTCGGTGGATAATCCAATGATCTGAAAATCAACTCAAACTAATATCCATGATCCGTAAGTGATCTGATGTCTCAGAAGTTGACTCGAATCGCTAGCCATCGGCAACCAAATAACGAGTCATGCCCGATGAGTTGTTCGATTGTTGACTCATCAAATTATTAACCTCATAACTTTCACAAAACGTATCCAAATTATTCTTTCTTTATGTCATTAGAAAGTTTTTTTAAAGACTACG
>NW_010967170.1:63742-64968 GCF_000463585.1 Tarenaya hassleriana
TCTCTCGGTGGATAATCCGATGATCTGAAAATCAACCCAAACTAATATCCATCGTCTCGTAAGTGATCCTGTAACTCAGAAGTTGATTCGAATCGCTAGCCATCGACATATGGTCAACAATTCGAACCAAATAACGAGTCATGTCCGATGAGCCGTTCGATTGTTGACTGATCAAATTATTAACTTCATAACTTCCACAAAACGTATCAAAATTTTTCTTTCTTTATGTCAATAGAAACTTTTTTTTAAAGACTACGCATAGACAGCATTATCGCGCAGATCTAATATATTCACTGAAAATTATGAGCGTATTTAGACAACACATTGCTGAAAATTATGAGCATATTTAGACAACACATTGATCTAGTCCCAACATATCGACAAAAATCGGCATCCATCTCTCGGTGGATAATCCGATGATCTGAAAATCAACCTAAACTAATATCCATCATCCGGTAAGTGATCCGATAACTCAGAAGTTGACTCTAATCGCTAGCCATCGACATATGGTCAACAATTCGAACCAAATAACGAGTCATGTCCGATGAGTTGTTCGATTGTTGACTGATCAAATTATTAACTTCATAACTTCCACAAAACGTGGTCAAATTACTCTTTCTTTATGTCATTAGAAAGTTTTTTTAAAGACTACGAATAGACACAATTATCGCACAGATCTAATATATTCGCTGAAAATTATGAGCATATTTAGACAACACATTGATCTAGTCCCTACATATCGACAAAAATCGGCATCCATCTCTCGGTGGATAATCCGATAATTTGAAAATCATCTCAAACTAATATCCATTATCCGGTAAATGATCTGATGACTCAGAAGTTTACTCGAATAGCTAGCCATCGACATATGGTCAACAATTCAAACCAAATAACGAGTCATGTCCGATGAGTTGTTCGATTGTTGACTGATCAAATTATTAACTTCATAACATCCACAAAACGTGTCCAAATTATTCTTTCTTTATGTTATTAGAAAGTTTTTTTTAATAACTACATATAGACACCATGCTCGTGCAGATCTAATACATGCGCTGAAAGATATGAGCAGATTTAGACAACACGTTGATCCAGTCCCTACATATCGACAAAAATCGGTATCCGTCTTTCGGTGGATAATCCGATGATCTGAAAATCAACTCAAACTAATATCCATCGTCCGGTAAGTGATTCATGTCTCAAAAGTTGACTCGAATCGCTAGCCATCG
>NW_010967171.1:0-698 GCF_000463585.1 Tarenaya hassleriana
TTTTTTAAAAAAAAATATCTAGAACTGAGGTCATAGACCGTCCCGACCAAATATAAAATCGAGCCGGATTTAAAGCTCGATAATGGGCCAATACGATTCAACTAAACTGTAGAGTTCAAGGGGATGACGGTTTTAGGTACAAGCCATATATATTTATAAACAAATTCCAGAAAATAAGATACTAATTTATTTTATAAACGTTAAATGGTAATAACGTGAAACGCGAATTTAAAATATGTATTAAAAAAATGATCATGATTACATAGACTAGTTAGGATAGGATGAATAATTTCTAAGAAGATAAAGGCATAAACGTATAACTATATATTTAGTTATGCGTATGTTGATAAAAATAAATATATGTATATTATGTCAAGTGGTGCATTAAGACGCACAACATTGTGTGTATCAATTATAAATAATTGTTTTTTTTAAAAGGAAAATAATGGCATAACACTAATCTAGGGCTATTAAAAGTCGACACCTATACGGACAATAATTGAACATATAATAAAAATCTTTCCACCACCTTTTCTTCTTCTCTTGGAACGAAAGTTTTTAAAAACAAATTCTGCAAATTAGCAGTCTTCATCTTGTTGTGCCATCAACGATCCGAAAAGCCTTCCTCTCTCTTTAGCGGTTAGAGTAAGTATCTATCTCTTTAATTTCTTCATAACACACACACACACACACACACA
>NW_010967172.1:0-698 GCF_000463585.1 Tarenaya hassleriana
TTGATTACCATCTACAAGTAAAGGGTAACAAACGCAACCGAAAATTCGCAAATGTGAAATAGAATCTTTAGTTTTACGGAGTACCTCGAACGGAGACAAATCGTCTAAAACCTTGGTTGGAAGACGATTGATGATGTAACAAGCAAGCGTGACAGCATCTCCCCAATAAAGTTTCGGCACATTCCGGTGAAACAAAAGGGTTCGGGTTACCTCGATAAGATGACGGTTCTTTCGCTCGGCAACACCGTTTTGTTGAGGAGTGTACGGACACGTACGTTGGTGAGTGATGCCGTGCAAAGCAAGAAAGTCGCGAAAGGTTTGCTCATAAACTCGCCACCGTTGTCGGATCGAATAGTTTTAATCTTGCATCCAAAATGGTTAGAAACATAGGCAAAAAAATTCTTAAACACATGAAAAACATCACTCTTGTGAGGCAAGAGATAAATCCATGTATATTTGGATTTTTCATCAATAAACGATACGAAATATTTGTTATTGTCACGAGACAAAAGAGGAGATGTCCAAACGTCTGAATGCACCAAATCAAAACAATTGTCATAAACGGTACTAGAATGAGGAAAAACACTATGACGATGCTTTCCTAAGACACAAGCTTCACAAAGGTGGTGATCTAAGTTCGATTCTGGAACGAGTAACTTGAGCACTTTATCATGAGGATGGCCTAGACGAGCATGCCA
>NW_010967173.1:0-698 GCF_000463585.1 Tarenaya hassleriana
TCGCTCTCTTTAAGAAGAGAGTCTCCAAGTCTAGCTCTGTAGTGCCGTCGACGGCGCCCCAGCTCATCCCCAAATTGATCCCCACTCTCCGGGCGATCATGGATACAATGCCTCCTACCCACAGTGCGGATCTGGCAGAGCTCTTCTGTGCGCTCCACTGAAGGTGTAGGGCTACCTTAGACGCCACATCTAACTCAGACATTCCCCAATCATCGCCGTCAAATGCGTCTCTAAGCGCTCGGCGTAGCAGACATACCTCTAGGGTCGTGACGTTCCCCTGATCTCCTCTAGCAAACAGACCTCCGGACATAAACATATGAAGGTATCGTACCGCCGGGTGTCTGATCCAAGTGGACTTCCCCTTTCCCCTCGATGTATCATGTGAGGCAATGGTCTGCCAGAACTGATGGTATGCCTCTGTGGGGACTTCTGGCCACATGCTCGTCGTTCCCCGTGGAACTCCCAGTATCTCTGCGAAGTCCGCCATGTTGAAGCAGTAGGTCTGGTTGGCCAGACGGAAAAGCATGTAGGCGTCTTCGATCGAGCCATCTGCTGGGAAGTGACACCGGTAGGAGGAGAGGAATTCCAACGTGAGGTGTTGGTACGTCTCCTCCCGTGTTAGGAACAGTCTGTCCCTGAGCTTCTGAATGTCATTACTCACGAATTTCGTCGGCGAAAGCCCCTGTTCGGCCAACCTA
>NW_010967174.1:0-698 GCF_000463585.1 Tarenaya hassleriana
ACCATTCTTTCTCCCATCTTTCTTTCATTGTTAAGCACCAAATTTGCAGAAAATCTTTACTCTAAACATGTTTTGACGCACTCTAAACATGTTTCAACGCACTCTAAACATGTTTGGACGCACTCTAAACGTGTTTGGACGCACTCTAAATGTGTTTTGACGAACTCTAAACATGTTTCGACGCATCTAAATATGGTTCGTTGCACTCTAAACATGTTTCGATGCACTCTAAACATGTTTGGACGCACTCTAAATGTGTTTGGATATACTCTAAACATGTTTGGATGCACTCTAAACATCTTTTGTTGCACTCTAAACATGTTTTGACGCGCTCTAAACATGTTTGGACGCAATCTAAACGTGTTTGGGCGCACTCTAAACGTGTTTCGACGAACGCTAAACATGTTTCGACGCATCTAAACATGTTTCGACGCATCTAAACATGTTTCAACGCACTCTAAACATGTTTGGATGCACTCTAAACATGTTTGGATGCACTCTAAGCATGTTTGGATGCATTCTAAACATGTTTGGATGCACTCTAAAAATGTTTTGATGCACAATAAACATGTTTGGATGCACTCTAAGTATGTTTCGACGCACTCCAAACATGTTTGGATGCATTCTAAAAGTGTTGGGATGCACTTTAAACGTGTTTGGACGCACTCTAAATGTGCTTATACGAACTCTAAACATGT
>NW_010967175.1:0-697 GCF_000463585.1 Tarenaya hassleriana
AACCCAAATCTCGAGCTATTAACAACCTCCCGTAATACATGATATACGATATATCACATTACCCCCCCTCAAGTTGGAGCATATATGTTATTAATGCCCAACTTGTCCAAGAATGTGTCAAACTCCTTCTTCCCGAGCGATTTGGTGAAGATGTCTGCAAGTTGGTGGTGAGTCGATACATGGCGAGTGACGATGTTGCGGTTGGTAATGTGGTGGCGGAGGAAGTGACAGTCAACCTCAATGTGTTTCGTGCGTTCGTGGAACACAGCATTTGCTGCAATTTGCAAAGCTGATTGGCTGTCACTATGAAGCGCCATAGGTGCAGCATGATCGACACCGAGGATGTTCAACAGACCCTTAAGCCATAACAATTCGCATGTCGTAACAGCCATTGCACGGTATTCAGCTTCAGCCGAAGACAAAGAGATCGTATGTTGTTTCTTGGATTTCCACGAAACGGGAGATTGTCCGAGATGAATGATCCAACCAGAAAGTGATTTCCGTGACGTAGGACAACCTGCCCAATCGGAGTCACACCAACCATATAAGCGGAGATCGGAGTCTGACCGAAGGAGAATACCTTGTCCCGGTCGGCGTTTGAGATAACGGACAACTCGAAGTGCTGCCTCCCAGTGATCGTGTCGCGGTTCGTTCATAAACTGTGACAAGATATGAACAGCGTACGTAATGTCTGGGC
>NW_010967176.1:0-697 GCF_000463585.1 Tarenaya hassleriana
AATTATGATAGCGTTCGTTCATGCATCCAGAATTTAGACTATTGAATCGAGAGATTAATAGGATAAAGTCTGGATAGTGAGATTAGACTTGAGTGAGGTATTTTCTATTATAGAGCTTGAATTCCCCGAATTGGATTTATGAATTACAGAGGTCTGTATCTTTAGAGAAGGTCCTTGCATGTAAAGCAATCCCGAAACCTGCAGTATTTACCATTCATAGTTACAACCGATTTCAATTATTTGCTTTGATACTTTTCATCACATTCTCATATTTTCTCTGGATCTAGACTTGGATTTGGAATTGAATTCCTTGCTTATTTTTTGTCCCTGTGTTCGACCCTAGTTATTACAATTGATCCGTACACTTGCGGTATTTGTTGAGTCTAGGTTATTTATAACTTGATCGAATTTATTCGCCTAGATTTCTGACATCATTTGTGTAGTATGATCTCCCTCTCTAAAGGATAATCTTTTCCAGCCATGGGATCTATACCGCTACCTACAACCAATCCAAAAACTTCAATCATCTACCAAGCATGTTTTTCGAACCTATTACACCATTCTACCTAATCATATAAGTCTACGCTTTCGACATTCATTCTTTTTCTCTTTCTCTCTTTTTTTTTCTCATCTAGTTAGACTTTCTCTCTTTTTTTTTTCTTTTGCTAGCATCTCGGGTTCCTAGGACGTTGAAGTT
>NW_010967177.1:0-697 GCF_000463585.1 Tarenaya hassleriana
TTCCAAGAAAAAGTGGTCGGTGCATTTGTTAGGTTAAGAATATCTGGCAATCAAAAGCAAGATTTGTACCGATTGGTTCAAGTTGCCGGTAATGTTTTGTTTTCCATGTTATGGATTTTTAGATTTAACGCAGTTAAAGAGGAATTCGGTGATATGTATTTTTTTGGATGACAATACAGGCACAAGCAAAGCTGTTGAACCATATAAGGTTGGCAAAAAAACAACCGACTTTGTACTCGAGATATTGAATCTGGACAAAACAGAAGTGATATCTGTCGACATTATATCAAATCAAGATTTCACTGAGGTTAACTCTCCTGTCTCTGTCTTAGCGTTTTTTTCTTTTCATATGACTTGGGGAATACATCTTTATGAGTTTTGTTTCGTGATGTAATACTTACTGTTGCACTTGCATATGTTTATCTTACAACTTGCTTCCTGTTTTGACATGGTAGGATGAATGCAAGCGTCTAAGGCAGAGCATAAAGTGTGGATTTATTAGCAGGCTGACAGTGGTACGCTTTGTATTACTTGAGGTTTATTGATCTGTTTGTCTCAGACATTAGTGCTTTTGTGTCTTCTTCATATCCTAATATCAGTTGTTTTAATTTATAGGGTGGTATTCAAGAAAAAGCCATTGCTTTGCAGGAAGTGAGAGTTAAAAATGTAAGTTGGTTGTTTATTGTTTTCTTGCCCT
>NW_010967178.1:0-697 GCF_000463585.1 Tarenaya hassleriana
TTCCAAGCCTTCTTTGTGGTCCCATTTTTGTACGCTGTGGTGGGGAAATCGGTACATATACCGCGCATCCGAATATTCTGAGATGCGATATATTAGGTTCTTGACCAAATGCTAATTGCAATGGAGAATACTTGTGATATGCACTTGGTCTAATACGAATTAATGTTGCAGCATGCAAAATGGCATGACCCCACACAGAAATGGGAAGTTTCGTTTTCATTATCAATGGTCTAGCAATAAGCTGGAGTCGTTTGATTAATGACTCTGCCAATCCATTCTGTGTATGAACGTGTGCAACTGGGTGTTCAACATCAATACCCATTGCTACACAGTAATCATTAAATGCTTGTGATGTAAATTCTCCAGCATTATCAAGCCTCACTTTCTTGATTGAGTATTCCGAGAACTGAGCCCTTAATTTAATTATTTGGGCTAAAAATCGGGCAAATGCCAGATTACGTGATGATAAAAGACATACATGCGACCATCTGCTTGAAGCATCAATTAATACCATAAAATATCGAAATGGTCCGCATGGTGGATGAATAGGTCCACAAATATCACCATGAATCCTTTCTAGAAATGATGGTAATTCATGCCCGATTTTAGCTTGTGATGGTCTGATTATTAATTTTTCTCTAGAACATGCATCACAAGGAAACTCATCTAATTGAAAAATCTTCTGGTTTTTCAATGG
>NW_010967179.1:0-1921 GCF_000463585.1 Tarenaya hassleriana
ACCCCATGGATATATAGAGTACCTGCGATCGCGGCAGCTTCGGCTCCCGCAGGGTGAGCCTTCTCCTCTTCTTCCTCCTGGATCTCCTGCTCAGCACCGAGAGCGTAAACTCTCGGGGCAGCTCCAGTCCTCGCTGGGGGTCGGGGCGGTGCGATCGCAGGTACTCTATATATCCATGGGGTTGCATGTTACACACTATTCGATACCGGGGCGACCCATAGTTTCGTGAGCGTGGAGGTAGCAGTGAGACTAGAGACAGGGGAGATCGAACCGAGAAGCGATTTCACCGTGCGAGTACCCACGGGAGAGACATTAGCAGTGCATGGGATCCTGCGAGGGGTGCCCCTCGAGGTTTGCGGTCGCTTATTAGCCGCGGATTTCATCGTGGTACCCATCGGGGGATTCGACATTATATTGGGTATGGATTGGCTGATGAGATATCAGGCCTACATTGATTGTCCCAAGAGGGCGATCTGGTTCGCGGACGATTTCGGAGGATTTGAGTTCAGGGGTAGAGGAGCGCCAGCAGCAGACCCGATCATCTCGGCACTGAAGGCTGAGAAGATGATCAGGAAGGGCAATGAGGCTTTCCTAGTAGTTATTACGGCTACACAGGAGTCAGAGAGGAGACTGGAGGATACGCCGGTTGCCCGGGAATTCCCAGACGTCTTTCCCGATGACCTTCCGGGATTACCACCGGGTCGAGAGGTTGATTTCGGCATAGACGTGCTACCTGGTACTGAGCCTATCTCCAAGGCCCCGTACCGGATGGCACCTACGGAGATGGCGGAGCTGAAGAAACAACTGAATGAGTTGGTGGAGCAGGGTTTCATCCGCCCTAGCGTTTCACCGTGGGGAGCACCAGTACTCTTCGTGAAGAAGAAGGACGGGAGTATGCGATTATGCATTGATTACCGGGGGCTCAACCAGGTAACCATCAAGAATCGGTACCCGTTACCGAGGATTGATGAGTTACTGGACCAGCTACAGGGAGCCTAGTGGTTCTCGAAGATAGTTTTGCGATCCGGATATCATCAGATTCGGGTCAAGGAGGATGACGTGCAGAAGACAGCGTTCCGGACGAGATATGGACACTTCGAGTTCGTGGTTATGCCTTTCGGGCTCACGAACGCGCCTGCGGTTTTCATGCAGCTTATGAACCGCGTGTTCATGGACTATCTAGATGAGTTTGTCATCATCTTCATCGATGACCTTCTCATCTACTCACCGGATCTGCAGACGCATGAGGAGACGCATGAGGAGCATCTGCGGAAGATACTGTGGAGGCTGCGAGAGAATCGGCTATACGCTAAGTTCAGCAAGTGCAGCTTTTGGCTACAGGAGATTGGGTTCCTGGGACATGTGGTATCAGCCCAGGGTATTCAGATCGATCCAGCCAAGATCGAGGCCGTCATAGAGTGGCAGTCTCCGACTTCTACGACGGAAGTCAGGAGTTTTCTGGGACTAGCTGGCTATTATCGGCGATTCGTTGAGGGGTTCGCCAAGATAGCTCGGCCTTTGACGAAGCTGACCGGGAAGAACGTCAGGTTTGACTGGACGACTGAGTGCGAGGAGAGCTTCAGAGAGTTGAAGCTGTTGGTTGTAATGCTCTAGGATGTTCCGTGATATGACATGTTGACATTGTATTGATTCATTAATTTATGAATGCGTTACATTCTCGTTATATGATTGGCATGTTTCTTATATTTCGGTATCCTTGAATCATTATAGAATGATTCTAAACTCCCTGGTCAGTTATCATTGTGGGAACAGTGATGAATTAAGACTAGCATGAGGTGTGATTGATGCATTGGATGCATATCACAATCATGGGTACTCGTTGTGAACGAGTGACTGGTTGACCCGCATGAGATTGTCACATGGACAGAGTCATGACTTGAATCTCATACAGCGGTTCGTT
>NW_010967179.1:3110-3484 GCF_000463585.1 Tarenaya hassleriana
GTCATGCGGTACTCATGGTCCTGCCTCCGGAAGTACTTCGCCTCGAACTCCTGTCGGAACTCCTCCCAGGTGAAACGGTGTCCCGCTGGTGCCTCCTGCGCCACCTTCGCCCACCAATGTCGGGCCTGGCCCGACAGGTGATGGCTCGCAATCATAGCCCGGTACTGGTACGGGCCATGCAGATACTCCAAGTCCTGAGCGATCTGGGTGAGCCACTCCTCCGCAGCTTCTGTTGGTTTAGTGCTCTATGATGTACTGTTTATGAGCTTTATTTAGATACATTTGATGTATTGATACTTTCTATGGTTTATGAGAGTATTTGATTCATTACATGTTCTTGCATACTAGATGTGTTATGAAATCCATGTATCATT
>NW_010967179.1:7336-7954 GCF_000463585.1 Tarenaya hassleriana
ATCTGGAGATAGCCTATCATCCGGGGAAAGCTAACGTAGTGGCCGATGCCCTTAGTAGGAAGAAGATCTTAGCGGCCATACGCGTTGTCACCTCATCTCGCAGCAACGCCGCTGAGTTGACTGCGATGTTGGGACATCTCTCGCTGACACCCGAGGAGTCGACACCGACTCTTATAGAGCGCGTGGTTATGGGACAGCGCGGCGACCCTTTACTCGCCCGGTACATGGATCATATCGGGGAATATAGCCTCAAGGGCTATCGTATCAATGAGCAGGGAGCGCTACGGCTGCAGAACCGACTATGTGTGCCTGACGATGCAGAGTTGAGACAGGAGATTCTATCTGAGGCACACCAGTCGAGATTGGCGATACATCCGGGGGCGAGCAAGATGTATCAGGGTCTACGCCAGTGGTATACTTGGCCGAGGGTCAAGAGAGATGTAGCGGATTACGTAGCGAGGTGCCTCACTTGTCAGCAAGTAAAGGCAGAGCGACAGATGCCGGGAGGCAAGCTACAGCCGTTGGAGATTCCAGAGTGGAAGTGGGATTCGATTGCCATGGATTTCGTGGTCGGATTACCACTCACGCCGAGCAAGAAGAACGCCATTTGGGTAGTCG
>NW_010967179.1:8040-8567 GCF_000463585.1 Tarenaya hassleriana
CGCTGAGTTGACTGCGATGTTGGGACATCTCTCGCTGACACCCGAGGAGTCGACACCGACTCTTATAGAGCGCGTGGTTATGGGACAGCGCGGTGATCCTTTACTCGCCCGGTACATGGACCATATCGGGGAATATAGCCTCAAGGGCTATCGTATCGATGAGCAGGGAGCGCTACGGCTGGGGAACCGACTATGTGTGTCTGACGACGCAGAGCTGAGACAGGATCCCCGTACAGATATGATCTCCAAATCTTCAGCGCGTGAACTACTGCTGCTAACTCCATGTCATGAGTCGGGTAGTTCTCCTCATGCTTCTTCAGATGCCTCGATGCGTAAGCGATTACATGTCCTTCCTGCATCAACACGCAACCGAGTCCGTGTTTGGACGCATCAGTGTATACCTCATAGAGCATACCCGGTCGTGGCAGTGCCAGGATCGGAGCTGATGTCAACCTCTGCTTCAACTCTCTGAAGCTCTCCTCGCACTCAGTCGTCCAGTCAAACCTGACGTTCTTCCCCGTCAGCTT
>NW_010967179.1:12796-13288 GCF_000463585.1 Tarenaya hassleriana
TACAATATCGGGGAGAGGCACGAGGATCGTCACGTGCGGAAAGGACCGAGAAAGAATGAAGAAAAGGAAAAAGAAAAAAAAAACCGGGGCAAGGGGAGCTCGGAGAAGCAGGCTCGCCTCGAGGGGGTTGCAGGCTCGCCTATGGGCCTGGGCTCGAGCCCACTTGACTCCTCTCGCACGCCATAAACATCTCCCAATCCTCTGCCTTAGCCATTTGCGGGCAAAACAGAGGAGGGAGAGAAAGAGGGAGAGAGGGAGAGAAAGGCGACGAACCAGGGCAAGGGGAGCTCGGAGAAGCAAGGGGGAACGTCCCTAGACGTGTCCTGAAGGTGTTTACGTCGTGTGGAGCCACGAGGAACGCACACAAGCTCGGACAACTCAAGAACAAAGTGAGTGGCTTGAGTTGGATTTGTGCAATCTCGTTTTCAATGTTTAATGGTGCATTCGAGATTTTCCTTGCGTGTTTGAGCTATAGAACATGTTTAGGGTTGT
>NW_010967179.1:14241-22857 GCF_000463585.1 Tarenaya hassleriana
TTGTCCGAGCTTGTGTGCGTTCCTCGTGGCTCCACACGACGTAAACACCTTCAGGACACGTCTAGGGACGTTCCCCCTTGCTTCTCCGAGCTCCCCTTGCCCTGGTTCGTCGCCTTTCTCTCCCTCTCTCCCTCTTTCTCTACCTCCTCTGTTTTGCCCGCAAATGGCTAAGGCAGAGGATTGGGAGATGTTTATGGCGTGCGAGAGGAGTCAAGTGGGCTCGAGCCCAGGCCCATAGGCGAGCCTGCAACATCCTCGAGGCGTGGGAGGCGACTGGACGGCGAGTGGGTCCCGGAATCCGGCGAATTCCGCGTCCCAAGACTGCAAGTTGGCGAGTTGCGGAATTGTCGATACCCGGTCCGACGGACCAGGGGTTGTTCCGGCGGACCGGGGTCAGTTTTATTTTTTTCTTTTTCGAATTTCTCCCAGTCCGCGCTGCCCAGTCCCGACTCCGGCTGAGTGCTGGTCCGCCCCTGACCAGGCCTGGTCTGACGGACCATCTCCCCCTTTTTTTTTCTTTTTCTTTTCCGTTTCTTCGTTCCTTCTCGATCCTTCCCGCATGTGACGATCCCCGTGCCTCTCCCCGGCATTGCACTATGTATTTTTGGTGATTTCGTGACATCCCCATTTAATTATTTATTTTTAAATAATTAATATCCAATTCGAGTTTCGGGGTATTACAGAGGATGGCAGCGAAGATGCTGGAGAAGGTGGGTGAGACAACAAAGTAGAATTCTGCATTGCATCAGCAAGGAGTTGGAACACCGTTGAGTTGTAGCTCGGAATAGGAGAAGAGGCTGGAGTGGGAGCTTATGTTGAGTCACTGGGAGCAAAAAAGGGTTCTACTTCAAGAAAGCGGACATCACGTGACACATACATGCGTCGAGTAGCAGGGTGGTAACAACGATAGCCTTTCTGCGTCGGGGGGTAGCCGAGGAATATACACTTAATGCTCTTTGGGTCAAGCTTGCTACGTTGATCATCTGGGATAAGTGGAAAACAAGCACAACCGAAGACGTGTAAGTGTTCAAGGGAAGATTTTTGTGAGTAGAGTACCTCATATGGAGACACATCATCAAGAATTTATGTTGGGAGGCGATTAATTAAGCAGACATAGACAACCGGGTCACTCCAGTAACTTTTGGGATATTTTTGGAGAACATGATTGTACGGGCGATCTCGAGTAAATGGCGGTTCTTGCGTTCGGCGACGCCGTTCTGCTGCGGTGTGTGTGGGCACGTGGTCTAATGGATAATTCTGTTAGATTCCGTGAATTTCCGAAACTTGAGACTGGTATACTCGCCGTCGTTATCTGTTCTAAGAATTTTAATCGTTGTGACAAAGTGATTAACAATATAAGCATGAAAATTCTTGAAAACTCTCAGCACATCAGACTTAGAAACCAAAAAATAAACCGATGTAAATTTCAATTTGTCATCGATAAATGTAACGAAATACTTAAAGTTATCTCGAGAATGGCAAGGAGATGTCCAAATGTCAGAATGCACTAAATCGAAACAATGTTCATATGCCGTGGTAGACGTCGGAAAACACGCTATGGCGATGTTTGCCGAGAATACATGGGACACAAGTTTTATTATCGAAAACAGACTGAGGGAAAAAAAATCGTAAAACTCGGGGATGACAATGCCCCAATCGAGCATGCCAAAGGACGTGAATGCAGATTCCGACATAGACAATGAGTCATCAAGGACGTAGAGATTGTCCTGTCTGCGATCTTTGCCAAGCGGAAGACCAGTGCTAGTATCCTGAAACGTAACATCATTAGCAGTGAAAATAACCGAGCAGTGAGGAAAATCTGAAGTAATTTTCGAAACAGAGAGAAAGTTTGTATTAAAATCAGGAACATGAAAAGCATCAACTGTTGTGTCGAACAAGTTTAGTTTTCCTTTCCCTTGAATAGAAACGTTATGGCCAGCAACAAAAACTAAGCCATACAGTTTTCGAATTTTCTGCAATAACAGGCTGTTACTGATCATCATGGCTTGTAACGCCGGAATCGATGATAAGATTATGTAAAGAGGAAGATGAGGGAGAGGACATGTTACCGGTCTCCTTGTCTTTTAAAGCAAGGAGGAGGTTTTTCAGCTCCGTCATTTTCGAAGGGGTAAGCAGAACAGAATCAACAGAGTTGGCTTTCCCACTAACAACAACGACGTCTTTGAATTTCGTTGGCTTGAGATGCGAATGAAGAAGCCAACATCTTTCCTTTGTATGACCAGCCCTTTTGCTGTGGTCACAGAAATACTGACGTTTTTCCTTAGTAACAGATGAAGAATCAGAGGAGGGATGCTTACAATAGTGTGCTACCTCACTCGGGCTAGCGAAGAGATTTCTGCCCCCTTCCTCCCGTTTGATCGGACTACAAACATCGTCATAGGGGGCAGTTTGTCTTGTCTGAGAATATGATAGATCATATCATGGTATGATCCGTCAAGTGTGAGAAGAATGGAGAAGACTTTTCTTCTTCCAGGCGTTGTTTGAAGTCGGCAATGTCGACAGAAGTTGGACGCAAGTCCTCCAACTCCATCCAGGGCGCCGAGAACTCCCCATGGATCAGATTAAATGGCTTTCCATTTTGCTGTAGGTTAGTCATATGTTTTTTTATTTCAAAAAATCTGCTCAAGTTTCACAGATTACCATAAACCTTCTGAAGAGCATCCCACATAGATTTCGCTGTTCCTGGGGCGATGAAAGATTTCAGAATGTTCTCATCCAGAGAACTTTGTAGAATGGTGAGAGCCAGTTGGTCATCTTGGCTCCACTTGTTGCATTCTTTGGTATTGTCCATAGTTGGTGATGGATTCTCACCAGTTGGTCAGAATTGGATATTTATTCTTTACGGTTATCTTGTTGAGGGCTCGGTAGTCTATGCACATCCGAAGTGAGCTATCCTTCTTCTTTTGGAAGAGGACGGATGATATACGCCTCTTGGAGCCTCGGTTAGATGCTCGGATGGTGGGAGATTGAGGCCGAATGATCGATGGCCTTGAGAGGCACTCGAACTCAATCGGTACGCGGATACGAGGGGGAACAAACGGAGTGTAGGTGTCGGAATCAATCACTCACCGCAAGGGAACTCGAACTTGGTCCAAACGGTGGGAAAATGGAGAAGATAGCGAAGGATAGAAGGCCTTTGGACTAACCGAAAGGGCTGCCTCGGACGTACCAAGGAGAGACGTCGGACAAACCAACATAGAGGGCTCGGACGAACCGAACAAGCTCAGACAAACCGAAGGGCTTGGACTCACCAAGTTGTGTTCGACACCAAGGGTGGAGGGAAGAAGAAAATCAGATTTCTATTAAGCAAAAGTCTGCTTACAAACTAGTTTTGATGATATTTAAAAGGAAAAATGATAACAACTAGAAATTAAAGACACTTGACATGCATGGCTCGTCATTAATGATGTAGTTGGACTAGAATATAGCTGTTGGAGATTGTTTTCCTACATACTCGAGAGGAGTCCTTTAAGCTAGCTTGGGTCCGAAGCAAAGGGGTTTCCGTATGCAAGAACGTTTCGGGTCGCGACTCGGGAATGAGCACACGTTTCCGAGGGTAAGTTCGTTTATGACATGAGAGACAAACGTGTTGAATTGTTGTCGGAGTAATCATGTCTTGGATCGAGTAATGGGTGGATCCATGCAAACCGAAAGTGTAGGGTTCGGGTTACGTGTGGCATCGTCCCGTGGTTCTTCAAGCTCCTTGTTCCATCCCGCATCACGTCCAATCTCCGAGCTCCGCTCCGCCTCACGTCCAAGCTCCATGTCCGATTCTGCTCCAAGCTCCGCATCCGTGGTGATATCATCATCAACGGGCGCGCCATAAAGGGCTTTTGATGGCTGGATGTATCCCGCGTCTAGGAGGTCCTCTAGCTGCTTCTTGAGCTCGGCCAATTCAGGAGGAGCCATCCTATATAGGGCCATGGCTGGTGGCTTGGACCCGAGAACAAGTTCGATTGCATGGTCCACTCCATGTCTCGGTGGGAGCTTCTTGGGGAGCTCCGAGGGCATCACATCTGCATAATAATCCAAAAGGGTACATACCTCGCTTGGAATGGAGGTTTGGTCCGAAGGCTCTTCCTCATTGAGCTCTCAAACGGTTGCAAGATAACACTCCGAGTTCTTGACGGCTCTTTTGAACTGCATGGCCGAGAGAGTTGTCGAGTCCCTCGGGGCTGGACGTAGCGAGACTATGGTTAGCTTATCCTTGTCCACGATCACAAGTGAGGAAGTAGCCGCAGGGATGAACGTGCTCATCGACCTAAAGAAGGTGAGTCCGAGGACAACTCGGAAGTCATCCATGGGAAAGACCGTGAAGTCGATCTTCCCAATCCAATCCCCTATTTGGATTCGGACACCACGGGCCACACCCACCCATAACCGCTTGAGCTGGTGAGTTCACGGCCTTGATCGAACCACCATTCCCGTCTAAGCGCAATTTAAGCCTCTTGGCTTCACCTATATCCAAAAAATTGTGAGAAGCACCTGTATTAAACATAGCAGGAACCGAATTACCATATATGAGGATGTCCGCATAGAGTAGGCCATGGTTAGGAGATTCGTAGGCCAGTGCATTCTCGGTTGGACTTGGCTTTGACATGGTCCCAAATCGATGCAAAGATCCAACAATGGCCGCATCAGACTCGGTAGCTTTGCCTTTGTCGAGCCGTGTCTCCATCACGTTCACCTTGGTAACAAGGGTTAGGTGGTTTGGACTTCTCCCTGTGTTGTCTGAGGCCTTGGGTGTTGTTTGGCCTATTGGCCTGAGGTTGCTCTCGGTTTGGGTAGGACGGCCGAGGCCTATTCCCTTCCATTGGACGGGCTTGTTGGTTGGGTCGATTGGAGTAGTGTGGTAAGTTCTCCACGATCGCAATGGCGTCGTTCAAGGACTGAGCATCCTCCTGTTTACCTCCAAATGAGCAAACTCCTTCAAACCATCTTTAAAATGAAAGAGAGAGCATCACGATCAGACAAATCATTTAATACGAGATGTAAGGCAGAAAATTCACGTATATAGTCCGAGATACTCCCTGTTTGGCAAAGCCTACGGAATCGTGTCCGTGCCTCGTCACTCGCATTGGTCAGGACAAAGTGCCAACGCAATTCGTCCTTGAAATGCGCCTAAGTGTCCACTCGTCGGTCGGTCGCCTCTCTCTTGGTCCGCCAATACATGCCTCCACCAAAGTTGGACTAGGTCTCGGAGGTATGTGGGAGCATGTCTCACATATGATTGGTTGTCCAAGACTCCAAGGGCATCGAAGTATTGTTCCATTCCGAAAATGAAACTCTCGACCACCGAAGCACTTCGGGTCCCATTGTAGAGGGTTGGCTTCGGGTCCCGGAGTTGAGCAGGGGCTTGTTGTGCAATGTTCCTGTGTAGCCTGCACTCAAGCTTCGATTTGTTAATTAAATTACGCAAATCTGTTACTTCACGGTCATACGTTTCGCGTATGAGCCGAAAATTGGCGTCGGTCATGTTCCTGTCAATTTGCTGTTGGCGTTCCAAGTTCTCGAGCATCTCTTTGGTGGTTCCACCCACAGCGGAGATCTCTTGTTTCAGGTCGTCCACATGAGCGTCTTGACCGGCGTTAAACTCTTCCACTGCTCAGAGACGCTCATCCAAGCTCTCGAGCGTGTTCACGGTTGGAGGGGCGTCCGTTGTTGCATCCGCCAAGGCCTAAGCTCGGGATCTCGTCATGCGGGGCTCCTCAGCCCTCCGTGCTCCAGGTGCGAGTCCCTCGGACTCACAGTCCGAGGCGATGTTTGTCATGGTTGGTCCCGTTGCGGGCCATCTCTTTAAGGATCAAGTCTGGCCCTTTTGTAAGCAAACCAGGCTCTGACACCAGTTGTCACGGGGTTAGTTTGTGAACTAAGAACCCACGTGCGGGAGCGAAGGTGTTGGGAAGTCTCGGACGCTTCTGTGATCCTTGGGAAGCTTCAGTGGCCTTAGTTAACCTTGGGTGAATGAGGAGAGGTCCGAAGAGAGAAAAGAAACGCCGACGATACGACGAAGAGTTTTATTAATATAGGAATGAAGTACAATGGACGACGTGCAGCCTGTTACAAGGGACTTGGTCTCCGACGATGGTTTGTGAGCCATACGGCGGGGAACCAAGGGGGAAGCAGGCCGGCGATGCAAGATAGGGTTTCGGGGCTCAAAGTGAGAGAATTGGGGGTTGCATGAGATGCCTTTCCTTTTCGGCCAGCTCTAGGTTTTATTAGATTTGGGCTGTAATACCGAAAAAGAAATGTTCACATATTTCGGTCATCTATTCTTCCTTATTGTCCCTACTTGCCTAAATCGCAAAAGGACGCATCCTAACTTGCTTAAACCTATCATAGGACTTCTAGAATGCATAAATGGGCTTTGGCTCGAGCCCAAACCATCAGACTCAATCAGACACGCCCAAAAACTCGTCTTGGGCCATATCTTGACCAAAAATGTAAGTCTCGGGTCAAAGCGTGGTCCGGACAGGGCCGATCATGGTCACGCTCTGATCAGCTCCGGGGTCGAGGGAAGAGTGTCTGGAGTCGGGACCTGGTCGTTCAAAGTTATCCGTGGTCTATGACCCGCTTGGAAGCTTGCAAGGGCTTCTCGGCATTGTCTTGGCCATTGACTCGTCCGTGACTGTACCTGCATAACCGGATGGATGAGAAAAATGGACAAGGGTAAAAGTGCGAAAAATTTACCCATTTTTCCCTCACATGCTTCCCCACTCGAACTCTGGACGTCCTCGTCACGCCTCCATGGTCCGACCTCCTCGGTTGCTTAGATGAGGTTGGCATTGTATTCACGGATCATGTCCGTGAACTATCCACATTGGTCCTCCTCTTCCCACATGTTTTGGGAGTCTGGTAGCCCTATCCACTAGATGAAATATTCCTTTTTGTTGATTCTTTTCTTCTTGCGGTGGTCGAGTATGATCTCGGCCTCTTTGTGGAGTGCAATGGTCTCGGACATGAGGGCTCGTTTGGATCTATTCTTGCCATCATCAACAGGGTCAGCTTTATAGGGTTTAAGGACACTTACATGGAAGGCGGGGTGGATCCAGATGTAGTCGGGCAGTTGTAGCTTTTAGGCCATCTTTCCGATCCGTTCGATGATGATGTATGGGCCATCGTATTTGCGTCTCAATTCTCTATGTAGGGCCTGCATTCCTCGAAAGTTGTGGGGCACGATCTTGACCATCACTTGGTCTCCCACAATGTACTTTTGCAGACGTCTCTTCTTATCCGCCCACTTCTTCATGTGATAGGCGGCTTTGTGGAGCCAAAGCCACATTTGATCTGTTTCTTCTTGCCATTCACATGCAAAGGCATGGGCCGCTGGGCTAGGGCCGTTGTAGGAGATGGACAACCCACTTGGAGTGGTCACGTAGGGTCGGAGGTGTTGGATTTTCCTGGGATCTCAAGAGCGAATCTAATTCCTAAGAGATCAGTTCTAGGGTTTGCGCAGCGGATGAAAAACAAAATTTTTGATAAAACCCTAAAACCTATCATGCATGATCTTGTAGAAACGATAGAACGCTTACCTCAATCGATCCGGGGCCTGTATCAATTGATGGGTTCGTCCGATCACTGTAGGCAGGAAGAATACCTTGCCCTCTACACGTATCCACACCTCGGGATGGATTCCAACCTTTGGAACTTGTCTGCTAGGACTCGAATCTTCTATTCGATGATGTGCTTTGAGAAAACGAGATTTAGATCACTTCTTCAACCCTCTAGACTCCCCAAAAAGGTCTGAAGAAGTTCACTTTTTCGGCTCCCTAGTGTTAGGGTTATTAATCTCCTCCTATTCAAGTGATTAACCCTAGATCTGGACATTAAAATTAAATCCGAAACCCAGACCGAACGGACTGCTTAGTAGTCGGTTCGGTCTGGACACTTGGTTTGTTCGAACCAGTCTCATAACTAGGTCCGTTCGGACCGACGGGTCAGTTCGTTCGGTCCAACACTTGGTCCGTTCGGACTGGACTCTCTAGTCCGTTCGGTCCAACAATTTGGTCCGTTCGGACTAGATGCTCCAGTCTGTTTGGTCCTAGAAATGTGTGGCCGCACTATAGACGAACGCCGTCTATTTCAGACAGTCGAACTCAGTAAATGAGAAAGCAGTCGAATCAGATAAGGTGGCTTGTCCATGCCTTATATTCGACATATGATATCGTGATACAAAAGGATCATCAACCGGAATCATCACTGGCGTTCGTAAGATCACGAACAAACTCTATTCGAGATAGGTAGTCATAGTGTCTTGCTAGAGACCGCCTATGTCTTGTATATCCGGAATAGAGATTTCGGGTTATACTGCTATATCGAATGAGCCTACAGGGTCACACATGCAGGGAAGGACAAATGCACGAGATCTAGGGTTAATCACTTGAATAAGAGGAGAAACAGAACCCTAACACTTAGGGGCCGACCTAGAGAACTTTTAGACCCTTTTAGAGAGTCTAAGGGGTTGAAGAAGTGATCTTGATCTCTCTTTCTCAAAGAACATCATCGAATAGAAGATTCGTGTCCTAGCAGACAAGTTCCAAAGGTTGGAATCCATCCCGAGGTGTGGATACGTGTAGAGGGCAAGGTATTCTTCCT
>NW_010967179.1:23398-24996 GCF_000463585.1 Tarenaya hassleriana
ACGTCTCCTCTGTCTATAATTTCCCTGATAAGGTGAAATCGTCTGAGTATGTGTTTGGATCGTTGATGGGATCTGGGTTCTTTCGCTTGTGCGATCGCTCCATTGTTGTCACAATACAGAGCAATGGGGCTATCAGCACTCGGAATGACACCCAAGTCACCAACAAGCTTTCTGATCCAAACAGCTTCCTTTGCTGCGTCCGACGCTGCAATATACTCTGCTTCTGTAGTAGAATCTGCAACGGTTGCCTGCTTGGAACTCTTCCAGCTAACAGCGCCTCCGTTCAAACAGAAAACATAGCCAGACTGCGATTTGTAGTCATCCGGGTCTGACTGGAAACTAGCATCGGTGTAACCTCTTACAGCGAGCTCGTCTTCTGACCCACCGTATACCAAGAACACATCCTTAGTCCTTCTTAAGTACTTCAGGATGTTCTTGACGGCGATCCAGTGTGACTCACCTGGATCTGACTGATATCCACTCATAATGCTCAACGCATAGGATACATCCGGTCGAGTACAAAGCATGGCATACATGATGGATCCAATTGCCGAAGCATATGGAATCCGGTCCATGCGTTCTCGCTCATCAGGTGTCGTAGGACACTGAATCTTGCAGAGAACTGTGCCACTGCTCATCGGTAAGGTTCCTTTCTTGGAATCTTGCATCTGGAACCGTTTCAATACCTTATCGATGTAAGTACTCTGACACAATCCTAGAAGACGCCTCGATCTATCTCTATAGATCTTGATACCTAAAATATAGGCAGCTTCTCCTAGGTCATTCATAGAAAACTGCGTTCCTAGCCAAGACTTGACGTCTTGCAAGGTAGGAACGTCATTCCCTATAAGGAGAATGTCATCCACGTACAGCACTAGAAATACAACTGTGCTCCCACTAGCCTTCTTGTAAACATATGGCTCGTCTTCGTTCTGTGAGAAACCAAACTTTTTGATTGTCTCATCAAAGCGAAGGTTCCAGCTCCTCGAAGCCTGTTTCAGTCCATAAATGGACCTTTGAAGCTTGCACACCATCCTCGGGTTCCTTGGATCGACAAAACCTTCGGATTGTGTCATGTACACATCCTCGATCAAATTCCCGTTAAGGAATGCGGTCTTGACATCCATTTGCCATATCTCATAGTCGTAATATGCGGCTATGGCAAGTAGGATCCTGATGGATTTTAGCATAACTACAGGCGAAAACGTCTCATCATAGTCAATACCATGAATCTGACGGAATCCTTTCGCCACAAGTCGTGCCTTTTACGTGTTCACGTTGCCATCCATGTCTGTCTTCATCTTGAAGATCCATTTGCATCTGATGGGTTTTATCCCTTCAGATGCATCAACCAGAGTCCATACTTGGTTGTCTGACATGGATTGCATCTCGGACTTCATAGCCTCGCGCCATTTCTCGGAATCGGGACTCGCCATAGCCTCTGGGCATGTGGTAGGCTCGTCATGTTCTAATAACATGAGTTCCTCATTCCCAGTCACGAGAAATCCATATCTCGCTGGCTCTTGGCGAATCCTGCCTGATCTCCGAGGTTCACTCATCAAAGGTTGAGTCACAACCGGCAGTGAAACAGGTTGAAC
>NW_010967179.1:25543-27053 GCF_000463585.1 Tarenaya hassleriana
TGGCTAAGGGAGAAGCGGATCTGCGCGTCGGAAATGGAGCAAGAGTTGATGCATTGTATGTTGGCGTTTACGATTTGCATCTTCCTTCTATACTTGTTTTAGAGCTTAGTAATTGTTACTATGTTCCTGCGATTAGCAGAAACATTATTTCTATTTCATGTCTGGATTTGGATGGTTTTCGATTTGTGATTGAGAACTCGAGTTTGATGATTTATCGAGACAGTGTTTACTATGGTAATGGTTATCTAGTTAATGGTTTATACGTCTTGAATAATCAGCCTTCGAACTCGACATCATCCATCTATAGCGTGAGTACTAAACGGTTTAAGCCGAAACCGTTTGGTACTCACGCTATAGATGGATGATGTCGAGTTCGAAGGCTGATTATTCAAGACGTATAAACCATTAACTAGATAACCATTACCATAGTAAGTATCGTCTCGATAAATCATCAAACTCGAGTTCTCAATCACAAATTGAAAACCATCCAAATCCAGACATGAAATAGAAATAATGTTTCTGCTAATCGCAGGAACATAGTAACAATTACTAAGCTCTAAAACAAGTCCAGAAGGAAGATGCAAATCGTAAACGCCAACATACAATGCATCAACTCTTGCTCCATTTCCGACGCGTAGATCCGCTTCTCCCTTAGTTAGCATCCTACTTCTTCTTAGTCCCTGCACATTTCCACAAATGTGTGAGGCACTTCCGGTATCTAATACCCATGAAGATATAGTACAGATGTTAGCCTCTATAACGTGGATACCTGAGGCAAGAGCTTCACCAAGCTTCTTGTCCTTCAGATCGTCCAAGTAAAGGTGACAATTACGCTTCCAGTGTCCAGACACTCCGCAGTAATGACAGTCACCCTTATCGGGCTTAGGCTTGGGCGTAGAGGCAACTTTTGCCTTTTTCGCCACATTCTTTTTGGCTTTACCCCGCCGCTTCTTACTGGAGCTTTTCTCAACAGCAAGCACAGTCTTGGGCACCACGATATCCTGCTCAGCCGATTTTCAGCATCCCATGCAATTCGGCTAAACTCTTAGTCATCCCGTGCATATGGTACTGCATCACGAACTGGTTATAGTCCTCGGGTAATGACATCAGGATCAAGTCTGCAACCAAGTCACCATCAAAGTTCACTCCCATACTGCTTCTGCAGATTCGGGGCCATGCTTCCCAACATGAGACAAGAGATCTCGATGTCGTCAGTCTGATGCTTCAACCAAGCATCCTTGACTGCTCTCGTGGCATTGGCTGCAAGCTCTGGTGGTAGAGCCCCTTCTAGGACGTAAGACTTCTTATCGTGCTTGAGAACAATTCTCAAGTTCCGATACCAGTCTAAGAAGTTCGTCCCGCTCAGCTTATCCTTCTCAAGGATAGATCGCATTGTCAAACTCGGTACATTACTGGTTGACGCCATGTCCTACAAAAAAGACAAACAGAACATACAAAACAAATACAGATTCTATTAATGATCAACTACCAGCTAGCCCATCATCAATCA
>NW_010967179.1:27630-28499 GCF_000463585.1 Tarenaya hassleriana
TTCAAGCTGTGGGAACCACGATTTCCCACCCTGCCTCACAAAGATAGTCCGGCACGCTCAGCTTTGGCATGACCCGTGTTCCGGACGATCGATGTCTTGACAGGCGCTCTAGTAATGGGAGGTACACACTTAGCATTACATAAATAAGGGATTTTCGAAACCACACTTAGATCAAGCATCTACTTTCAAGCTATGAGAACCACCATTTCTCCATCTTGCCTCACCAAGATAATACGGCACACCCAGCTTTGGCAAGGCCCATGACACGTACGATCGAGGCCTTGACAAATGCTTTACTCGTAGAGCTCCTAGATCTAACCGGTTTCTGTGCAACGATTGTTCATAATCCGAATGGACAATCCAATCGATTATGCAATCTCAATCCCGAAGCTCCCACTCAATCAAACATATATATAATATCTTGATTAAGTTACATAAATTCATTCACTATGGATCATCTATAAGAAAGAATCATGTTATTCTGAATCACAGTTGATCGGTTTTAAGCAACAATTGCTCAAACCAGATCCCGATACAAAAAATCAAATTTTGGTGAAGCGTCGGTACCTAGACCGATCGGTCTACGCAGTTCGGTCTTCGGGTCTGCATCGGTCCGTTCGGTCCGGAATGGTCAGTTCGTTCGGTCTGACTCTCCAGACCGTTCGGTCCAGACCAATGGTCCGGACTCTTGCCCCTTCGGACCTTCTCTCTCGGACTAGTGACCTAGATCGGACGAACTGGCTAAGCAGTCCGTTCGGTCTACACACCTTAGTCCGTTCGGTCTAACATCTTGGTCCGAACGGACTGGATCGTCTAGCCCAGAGAAACGACGAACCCTAGACCGTCCGGTCCAGAGGACCAGACCGTTC
>NW_010967179.1:28631-29085 GCF_000463585.1 Tarenaya hassleriana
AAAATCTACTCTAGATCCATAATCAAATCATGCATAGCATCAATAGCAAACACGGATTCAAACAGTTCAAATCCTATAACGTGCGTGATCGGGTTCTAACAAAATCATGCAGAGCAACTAGGCTCTGATACCACTATTGGGTTTTCCTGTGATCTCAAGAGCGAATCTAATTCCTAAGAGATCAGTTCTAGGGTTTGCGCAGCGGATGAAAAACAAAAATTTTGATAAAACCCTAAAACCTATCATGCATGATCTTGTAGAAACGATAGAACGCTTACCTCAATCGATCCAGGGCCTGTATAATTGATGTGTTCGTCCGATCACTGTAGGCAGGAAGAATACCTTGCCCTCTACACGTATCCACACCTCGGGATGGATTCCAACGGTTGGAACTTGTCTGCTAGGACTCGAATCTTCTATTCGATGATGTGCTTTGAGAAAGAGAGATTAAGAT
>NW_010967179.1:29397-40867 GCF_000463585.1 Tarenaya hassleriana
AACAATTTGGTCCGTTCGGACTAGATGCTCCAGTTCGTTCGGTCTACTCTTAGACCGGACGGTCCGGACTACTTATCCAGATTTCTCGATGTCTCCTCGTGCATTTGTCCTTCCCTGCGTTTGTGACCCTGTAGGCTCATTCGATATAGTAGTATAACCCGAAATCTCTATTCCGGATATACAAGTCATAGGCGGTGTCTAGCAAGACACTATGACTACCTATCTCGAATAGAGTTTGTTCGTGATCCTACGAATGCCAGCGATGATTCCGTTTGATGATTCTTTTGTATCACGATATCATATGTCGAATATAAGGCATGGACAAGCCACCTTATCTGATTCGACTGCTTTCTCGTTTACTGAGTTCGACTGTCTGAAATAGACGGCGTTCGTCTATAGTGCGGCCACACATTTCTACAGTCTCGCTCACACGAGGGGCCCATCGATATCTCTCTCTTTTACGAGAGGTACAAATCCCGTCTTGACTATCTACAATCCAGCACATTATTCGTTTCGTACTTGATACACGCCTTTATAGTTCTCCTGTTACGCTGGACGTTTGACGTAATCAAAGCACGCAACTCCTCATGTTGGATTCCGTAGATATCTCAGGTCTTAGGATCCAATCATGGAACCGCCATATGAGATTCCAGTCATGACGCTAGTCCATGTGACAATCTCATGCAGTCAATCCAGTATTCCGTTCTCCAACGAATACATGTGATTGTGATCGTATCCAAATACTTATGATCATCTATATGATCATCAATCACACATCATACTAGTCTTATTATGTCATCATTCCCATAATGACACAAGAATAGGGAGTTAAGTATCATTCATAATGATACATGGATTTCATAACACATCTAGTATGCAAGAACATGTAATGAATCAAATACTCTCATAAACCATAGAAAGTATCAATACATCAAATGTATCTAAATAAAGCTCATAAACAGTACATCATAGAGCACTAAACCAACAGGAGGTAGAGCTCTTGTAGTGCATTGAGTGCGTTCCATTTGACTGTCGGTCTCGAGATGAAAGGATGTGGAGAAGCGGAGCTCGGTTCCCATGAGTTGGAACAACTCTCGCCAAAATTTGCTCGTAAACCTCCCATCTCGGTCGCTAATAATGGAACATGGTAAGCCCCAATACTTCACCACATTCTTGAAGAAGGCCTTGGCCGCCTCGTCAGCTGGACACTTGGCCGTGACCGGGATGAACGTGCTATATTTGCTAAATCTGTCAACAATGACAAAAATAGCTCCAAACTTGTTAATAGAAGGTAAACTCATAATGAAATCCATAGATACCAATTCTCATGGTTGATTTGGGATTAGTAGGGGCTGTAGAAGTCCCACGGGAAGTCGCTACTCAATCTTGTCTTGTTGGCATACAAGACACATCTCGACATAGGCTTCAACATCCGCCTTCATGTGAGGCCAATGGTAGTTTTCGGCTACCAAGGCTAGGGTATGTTTCTCTCCGGGATGGCCCGCCCACCGTGAGTCATGAGACTCTTCGAGAATCTCTCTTCGAATGCCTTCATGTCCTAGAACATAGATCCGCCTTCCTCTCGAGAACACAATGTCGTCTTGCTCCCAAAACTTTCGGGTTTGGTGCTTCCAGACAAGGTCAAGGAGGTGTTTGGCCGCGGGATCATGGGACATGGCCTCTCGGATCCGACTTGTGAAATCGGTCCTAGGCTCACTCCCACTGAGGTTGGCCAACTCGGTCTTGCGGGACAAGGCATCCGCCACGACATTAGCCTTTCCCGGCTAAGAAGTCTTGCCATCTTGCTTGCTTCGGGCTGAGTTTCTTCTGGGTTTGAAAGTGGCTCGTGGTCACTTTGTCGGTCTTGATCACAAAGGAGCTTCCGAGTAGGTAATGACGCCAAGTCCGAAGGCAATGGACAATGGCCGTCATTTCCTTCTCTTGGACACTGTATTTCTTCTCGGCCTCATTGAGTTTTCGACTCTCGTACACCACGGGATGATTATCTTGCATCAAGACACCACCAACAACGTAATCCGAGGCATCAGAATGTACCTCAATTGGTTCATTCGAGACAATGGCTCGGAGCTTGTCAAATGCGGCTTGGCACTTTCTGTCCTTCTTAAGAATGTCCGAAAGGGGTACTGAAATGGATGAATAGCCAAGGATAAAACGACGATGGTAATTGACAAGGCCAAGGAAGGACCGTAGTTGTGGGACGGTCTTCGGCTGATTCCACTCTCGGATGGACTTGATCTTCTTTGGGTCCATTACGAGCTGTCCGTCCTTCACATAATGGCCCAAGAACTCCACTTGTGGTTGAGCAAAGCATCATTTCTCGAGCTTAATGTATAGCTCGTTCTCTCGGAGAATGTCCAAGACAATCTTGAGGTGACCTACATGCTCACTCAAAGACTTGCTATACACGACAATATCATCTAGATAGATAACCACAAATTTATCTAGATATGGATGGAATAACTCATTCATCATTGTACAAAAGATGGTCGGGGCATTAGTTAGGCCGAAAGGCATAACCTTGAACTCGAATGACTTGTACCTTGTGACATAAGCAGTTTTGGCCTCATCTCCCTCGGCAATTCAGACTTGATAGTAACCGGATCAGAGGTCGAGCTTGGAGAAGACTCGTGCGTCCTTGAGCTGGTCAAACAGGTCAGCAATCAAAGGAATTGGATATTTATGTTGGGTTTCCTAGGATCTCTAGAGCGAATCCTATTCCTAAGAGATCGATTCTAGGGTTTGCACAGCGGATGTAAAACAAAAATTTAATAAACCCTAGAACCATGCTTCTATGAATCGTAGAAATGTTAGAATGCTTACCTCAATCGATCCGAGGCCTGTATCAATTGAAGAATTCTTCTGATCACGAAAGGGAGGAAGAATACCTCGCCCTCTACACGTATCCACACCTCGGGATGGATTCCAACGGTTGGAACTTGTCTGCTAGGACCCGAATCTGCTATTCGGTTTTGTGGTTCGAGAAAACGGGACTTCGATCACACTCTTGAACCTCTTGGATCTCACCAAAAGTCTGTCAAAGTGTTTTAAAGTCGGCTACCACCATTAGGGTTTTTAATCTCCTTCTTATAAAGTGATTTAACCCTAATTTCGATTTTATTTTGGAAAAACCTGAAGCCCAGAACGGACGGTCCAGAAATACACGTGGACCGTCTGTTTCGGCTATGCAGAACAGACGGTCTGCGTTAAGTGGACCGTCCGTTCTAGACCGTCGGTCTGGACCTGGCTGACCGTCCGTTCCGGACTTCTGGTCCGTCTGTTCCAGACCCTTCCGTCTTGGTTTTTCCGTCGTTTTCTCGTGTGTTTTGTCCTTCCCTGCATGTATGACCCTGTAGGCTCATTCGACATAGCAGTATAACCCGAAATCTCTATTCCGGATATATAAGTCATAGGCGGTCTCTAGCAAAACACTATGACTACCTATCTCGAATAGAGTTTGTTCATGATCTTACGAACGCCAGTGACGATTCCGGTTGATGATCCTTTTGTATCGCGATATCATATGTCGAACATAAGGCATGGACAAACCACCTTATCTGATTCGACTGCTTTCTCGTTCACTGAGTTTGACTGTCTGAAATAGACGACGTTCGTCTATAGTGCGGTCACACATTTCTACAGTCTGGCTCACACGAGGGGCCCAGCGATATCTCTCTCTTTTACGAGAGGTACAAATCCCGTCTTGACTATCTACAATCCAGCACATGATTCATTTCGTACCTGATACACGCCTTTATAGTCCTCCTGTTATGCATGACGTTTGACGTAATCAAAGCACGCAACTCCTCATGTTGGATTCCGTAGATATCTCAGGTCTTAGGATCCAATCATGGAACTGCCATATGAGATTCAAGTCATGACGCTAGTCCATGTGATCGTATCCAATACCTATGATCATCTATATGATCATCAATCACACATCATACTAGTCTTAGTATATCATTATTCCCACAATGATATATGACTAGGGAGTTTAGTATTGTTCATAACAATACATGGATTTCATAACATATTAAAGCATGCACAATATATAGTGAATCAAAGACTCATCCATAAAACCATAGAATGTGTCGATACATCAAATGTATCATAATAAAGCTCGCATAATAGTACATCATAGAGCACTAAACCAACAATCTCCCACTTGCTCTAATCATTGACTGCTAAACATCTAATGCCCACATCCCTAACATGACCCTCATGCTTCGATGAAGGGAGAGGCTTCGTCAACGAATCGGCAATGTTGTCATATGTCGACACTCTGCAAATGTGCACATCTCCTCTGTCTATAATCTCCCCTGATAAGGTGAAATCGTCTGAGTATGTGTTTGGATCGTTGATGGGATCTGGGTTCTTTCGCTTGCGCGATTGCTTCATTGTTGTCACAGTACAGAGCAATGGGGTTATCAGCACTAGGAATGACACCCAAGTCTCCAACAAACTTTCTGATCCAAACAGCTCCCTTTGTTGCGTCCGACGCTGCAATATACTTCTGTAGTAGAATCTGCAACGGTCGCTTGCTTGAAACTCTTCCAGCTAACAGCGCCTCCGTTCAAGCAGAAAACATAGCCATACTGTGATCTGTAGTCATCCGGGTCTGACTGGAAACTAGCATCGGTGTAACCCTTTACAGCGAGCTCGTCTTCCGACCCACCGTATACCAAGAACACATCCTTAGTCCTTCTCAAGTACTTCAGGATGTTCTTGACGGCGATCTAGTGCGACTCACCTGGATCTGACTGGTATCTACTCGTAATGCTCAACGCGTAGGATACATCTGGTCGAGTACAAAGCATGACATACATGATGGATCCAACTGCCAAAGCATATGGAATCTTATCAATGAGTTCTTGCTCATCAGGTGTCGTAGGAAACTGACTCTTGCAGAGAATTGTGCCACTGCTCATCGGTAAGGTTCCTTTCTTGGAATCTTGCATCTTGAACCGCTTCAAGACCTTATCGATGCAAGTACTCTGACACAATTCTAGAAGTCGCCTCGATCTATCTCTATAGATCTTGATGCCTAAAATATAGGCCGCTTCTCCTAGGTCCTTCATAGAAAACTGCGTTCCTAGCCAAGACTTAACGTCTTGCAAGGTAGGAACGTCATTCCCTATAAGAAGAATGTCATCCACGTACAACACTAGAAAAACTACTGTGCTCCCACTGACCTTCTTGTAAATACATGGCTCGTCTTCGTTCTGTGAGAAACCAAACTTTTTTATTGTCTCATCAAAGCGAAGGTTCCAGCTCCTCGAAGCCTGCTTCAGTCCATCTCTGAAGCTTGCACACCTTCCCCGGGTTCCTTGGATCGACAAAACCTTCGGGTTATGTCATGTACACATCCTCGGTCAAGTTCCCGTTAAGGAACGCGGTCTTGACATCCATTTGCCATATCTCATAGTCATAATATGCTGCTAGGGCAAGCAGGATCTGCTAGGGCAAGTTGGATCCTGATGGACTTCAGCATAACTACGGGCGAAAATGTCTCATCATAGTCAATACCATTAATCTAACGGAATCCTTTCGCCACAAGTCGTGCCTTATACGTGTGCACGTTTCCATCCATGTCGGTCTTCTTCTTGAAGATCCACTTGCGTCCGATGGGTTTTATCCCTTCAGATGCATCAACCAGAGTCCATACTTGGTTGTCTGACATGGATTGCATCTCGGACTTCATAGCCTCGCGCCATTTCTTGGAATCCGGATTCGCCATAGCCTCTGAGTATGTGGTAGGCTCATCATGTTCCAATAACATGAGCTCCTCATTCCCAGTCACGAGAAATCCGTATCTCACAGGCTCTTGTCGTCCACGTTCAGACTTATGTCTCATCAAATAGACATAACCGTATCGACTGAAATCATCAGTGAACGTAACAAAATACAGATAACCTCCTCTAGCTGGACAACTCATTGGTCCGTGATACGTATGTACCGAGTCTAGAAATTATAACCCGATTCACAACTCACCGCAAGGATACGGATGTTGTAACACGGGGTCGAACGCAAGGACCGGTAGCTAAATCTAAACCCTAATCGAAACTAAATCAAAGCAAGCAAGTGAAAGTGATGGTGGAAGTATGTGGAATCTAAAATAACTAAAATAAGAAAGCAAATAAAAACGTGTAAACTATCAAGCAAAGATGACCGTGGGCGTCGGGACCGTATTCGTGTGTATGGTTATATGCTAAGCATGCGAAAATCACGATATTGAATCTGTATTCGGGAATCCTCAAGCAACAAAAATAGAGAAATCACCTCCCGGCATATAACTCACTATCTAAAGTTCTCTAAATCCATATCCCTATGTGATTTATCAAACTAGATGCATAAAGAACGCTATCATCAACCTTAGATCGATCAAACCATATTCATATGTGAATAATAATCTATTCTATCGATTTTGATCCGAAACTAAACTCATATTCCTATGTAGTTCAGAATCTAAAACAATTGGCCAATGGGTCAGCAAACACCAATTGACATAAAGTGCAGATCGATAAAACCGAAACAAATCCAAATCGCAACCAAGTTAGGGTTCAAACATACCCGAAACACAAACGAATCCCTAATCCACAGCAGTGGATCTACTCACGGTTCTATCTCCCCTCTAGGACGTCTGTAGGCAATTTTTATAAACCCTAGGTGGTGCTCCCGAAGTCCTATTCCCGTTCAAACTCTGAAAATTCGAATCTGGGCTTTTTCTGGGTTTTGACTCGAACTGAGTCAGTACTCTGACTCGACCGAGTCAAAACGGGACTCTTAAGAATTCAGCCCAACCCATTCTTCTGACTCGGGGTGTCTGACTCGGGCCTTCTAACTCGGGGTGTCTTACTCGGTCTCTTCGTAAGAGGCTTGAATTGGGTCATTTTCAGCACGTTGACTCGACCCATTTTCCATGGTTGACTCCGGCCGAATCAAGACGGGAAGCTCTTGACGTATTTCATCCCTTTAGCTCCAGATTGCTCTTGGTCCAAATCGCGTCCGAGACCTGTAATCCTATAAAAACACAATCAAACCGAGTTTCGTGGCCCAACACACCTATAATGCCTACAAATGAATATGATCCTCGTCTAAATCCTATAGAAACGTCCTGGAAATATAGAAAGAATTAGGAGTTATCAGTCTGCATACATCACTATGTATCAGGTCCAATAACTCTGTCGCTCTCTGTCCTTTCCCCTTGAAAGGATGCTTCGTCATCTTACCCATTAAACAAGATTCGCAAGATTCAAGAGACTCAAAGTCAAAAGAATCCAGAAGACCTTCATAATGAAGTTTTTGTATGCGTTTCTCGTTTATACGGCCTAGACGAAAATGCCAGAGGAAGGTTGAGTTTAAGTCGTTCGACTTAAACCGTTTAGTACTCACGTTATAGGTGGACGATGTCGAGTTCGAAGGCTGATCATTCAAGACGTATAAGCCATTCACTAGATAATCATTACAATAGTAAATATCGTCTCGATAAATCATCAAACTCGAGTTCTCAATAACAAATCGAAAACCATCCAAATCCAGACATGAAATAGAAATAATGTTTCTGCTAATCGCAGGCACATAGTAACAATTACTTAATTCTAAAACAAGTCTAGAAGGAAGATGCAAATCATAAACGCCAACACACAATGCAACAACTCTTGCTCCATTTCCGACGCGTAGATCCGCTTCTCCCTTAGCCAACATCCTGCTTCTTCTTAGTCCCTTCACATTTCTACAAATGTGTGAGGCAATTCATGTTAGCTTCTATAACATGAATACTTGAGGCAGAAGCTTCACCAAGCTTCTTGTCCTTCAGATCCTCCAAGTAAAGGTGACAATTACGCTTCCAGTGTCCAGACATTCCGCAGTAATGACAGTCATCCTTATCGGGTTTAGGCTTAGACGTAGAGGCAACTTTTGCCTTCTTCGCCGCCTTCTTTTTTGCTTTGCCCTGCCGCTTATTGCTGGAGTTTTTCTCAAGAGCAAGCACAGTCTTGGGCACCACGATATCCTGCTCAGCCGATTTCAGCATCCCATGCAGTTCGGCTAAGCTCTTAGTCATCCCGTGCATATGGTACTGCATCACGAACTGGTTATAGTCCTCTGGTAATGACATCAGGATCAGATCTGCGACCAAGTCTCCATCGAGCTTCACTCCCATACGCTCAAGTTCCTCAACATGAGCTCGCATGTTGAGGACGTGGGTGTTGACAGAGCTGCCTCTCGACATCTCCGTCTTCACTAGAGATTTTAGCATCTTGTACTTTAATTTTCAGCATGCGCTAGCTCCTGAAACATGGTCTTGAGCTGGTTAATCATATCAAACACGTTCTTTCCCTCAAACTGCCTCTGCAGATTTGGGGCCATGCTTCCCAATATGAGACAGGAGATCTCATTCTCGTCAGTCTGATACTTCAACCAAGCATCTCTGACGGCTCTCGTGGCGTTGGCCGCAGGCTCTGGTGGTAGAGCTCCTTCTAGAACGTACGACTTCTTATCGTGCTTGAGAACAATTCTCATGTTCCGATACCAGTCTAAGAAGTTTGTTCCGGTCAACTTATCTTTCTCAAGGATAGATCGCATCGTCAAACTCGGTAGGCTACCGGTTGACGCCATGTCCTACAGAAAAGGCAAAAACAGAACGAACAAAAACAAAATGCAGATTCTATCAATGATCTACTACCAGCTAGTCCATCATCGATCAAGGACAACATACATGCACATACAAGCTATATTCCCATGCAGAAAATTAACCCTACAATAATTTTCTATATGGGACTAAGATCCATATTTCACATAAGAATGAGTTGTTACACTCAGCCTTACACTATTTAGGTAGACATCTAATGTCAATCACATCCAATGTGACTCTTAGATCGTTTATGAGACTATGATATCGAATATCATTGCATACTCGTCTCATCTGTACCGTTAAGTCTCAAGTCAAACTCGACAACTTAACCTAAGGTAAACCATATTCAAGTCGTGGGAACCACGATTTCCCACCCTGCCTCACAAAGATAATCCGACATGCCCAACTTTGGCATAACCCGTGTTACGGACGATCGATGCCTTGACAGATGCTCTAGTAATGGGAGCTACACACAGCATTACATAAATAAGGGATTTTCGAAACCACACTTAGATCAAGCATCTACATTCAAGCTATGAGAATCACCATTTCTCCATCTTGCTTCACCAAGATAATATGGCACACCCAGCTTTGGCATGGCCCATGACACGTACGATCGAGGTCTTGACAAGTGCTTTACTCGTAGAGCTCCTAGATCTAACCAGTTTCTGTGCAACAATTGTACATAATCCGAACAGACCATCCATTCGATTATGTAATCCCAATCCCGAAGCTCCCACTCAATCAAGCATATCCTATATCTTGATCAAGTTACATGCATTCATTCACTGTGGACCATCCATAAGAATGAATCATGTCTATTTAAGTTACAGTTGATCAGATTAAGCAACAATTGCGTAATCGGACCTAGAAAAGGAAAATTTTCGGAATCTGGACTTCAGACTGTCTGCTCTAGACTTAGAACGGACGTTCCAGGCTTCGCAGAACAAGCGGTCCGACTTCAGAAGGCAGAACAGACATTCCACGCTGAAACAACACGGAACGGACGGTCTGCAGTGGGCGGAACGGACGGTGTAGTTCAGACCTTCCGTTCTGAGCCATTTAGTCTGTCACCCCTGGACCGTCCGGTCTGGCTTACCCAGAAGGACGGTCTAGGGCAGGTCTACGTGATCAGATCACGTTTTTCCGCGTTCTCGGCCCCGATCAGACCCGAAACTGATCCGAATTCTTCTGTACACCCAAAATTCGAACTCATGCACTCTATGCAACATGAAACATGCAATCTACACGATTCAATCATCAAACATGCATAGAATTCAAAGCAAACATGGATTCAAACGATTCAAATCCTAAAACGTGCGTGATCGGGTTCTACAAAATCAAAACAGAGCAACCAGGCTCTGATACAACTGTTAGGTTTTCTGGGATCTCTAGAGCGAATCCTATTCCTAAGAGATCGATTCTAGGGTTTGCGCAGCGGATGTAAAACAAAAATTTAATAAACCCTAGAACCATGCTTCTATGAATCGTAAAAACGTTAGAACGCTTACCTCAATCGATCCGGAGTCTGTATCAAGTGAAGAATTCGTCTGATCACGAAAGAGAGGAAGAATACCTCGCCCTCTACACGTATCCACACCTCGGGATGGATTCCAACGGTTGGAACTTGTCTGCTAGGACCCGAATCTGCTATTCGGTTTTGTGTTTCAAGAAAACGGGACTTCGATCACACTTTTGGATCTCACCAAAAGTCTGTCAAAGTGTTCTAAAGTCGGCTACCACCATTAGGATTTTTAATCTCCTTCTTATAAAGTGATTCAACCCTAATTTCGGTTTAATTTTGGAAAAACCTGAAGCCCAGAACTGACGGTCCAGAAATACACGTGGACCATCCGTTCCAGCTATGCAGAACGGACGGTATGCGTTAAGTGGACCGTCCGTTCCAGACATTCTGGAACGGATAGTCCGTTCTGGACCATCGGATCTGGACCTGGGGGACCGTCCATTCTGGACTTCTGGTCCGTCCGTTCCAGACCCTTCCGGCTTGGTTTTTCCGTCGTTTTCTCATGCGTTTTGTCCTTCCCTGCGTGTGTGACCCTGTAGGCTCATTCGATATAGCAGTATAACCCAAATCTTTATTCTGGATATACAAGTTATAGACGGTCTCTAAAAGACACTATGACTACCTATCTCGAATAGAGTTTGTTCGTGATCTTACGAACGCCAATGATGATTCTGGTTGATGATCCTTTTGTATCGCGATATCATATGTCGAACATAAGGCATGGACAAGCTACCTAA
Organism: Tarenaya hassleriana; assembly: GCF_000463585.1. NCBI lineage: Eukaryota > Viridiplantae > Streptophyta > Magnoliopsida > Brassicales > Cleomaceae > Tarenaya > Tarenaya hassleriana. Next base: position 40,310 of record NW_010967179.1, read on the forward strand.
TCTGATTCGACTGCTTTCTCGTTCACTGAGTTCGACTGTCTGAAATAGACGACGTTCATGTTGGGTTTTCCTGGGATCTCAATGTTGGGTTTCCTGGGATCTCATGAGCGAATCCAATTCCTAAGAGATCGATTCTAGGGTTTGTGCAGCGGAAGTAAAACAAAAATTTTATAGAACCCTAGAACCATGCTGCTATTGAATCGTAGAAACGTTAGAACGCTTACCTCAATCGATCCGGAGACTGTATCAATCGAAGAACATGTCTGATCACGAAAGGCAGGAAGAATACCTCGCCCTCTACACGTATCCACACCACGGGATGGATTCCAACGGTTGGAACTTGTCTGCTAGGACTCGAATCTCTATTCGATATGTGCACCGAGAAATCTCGAGACTTGGAACTCGTTTTTGGGTCTCCAAAAACTATCTCTTTTCTGCCAAAAGTCGGCTCTCTTAGTCTCTTACGAGTTAGGGTTTTTAATCTCCTTCTTATAAGGTGATTTAACCCTAATTCGGTTTAATTTCGGAAAAACTGAAGCCCGGAACGGACGGTCCAGA
>NW_010967179.1:42774-44151 GCF_000463585.1 Tarenaya hassleriana
GCATGACCCGTGTTACGGACGATCGATGCCTTGACAGGCGCTCTAGTAATGGGAGGTACACACTTAGCATTACATAAATAAGGAATTTTTGAAACCACGCTTACATCAAGCATCTACTTTCAAGCTATGAGAACCACCATTTCTCCATCTTGCCTCACCAACCCAGCTTTGGCATGGCCCATGACACGTACGATCGAGGCCTTGACAAGTGCTTTACTCGTAGAGCTCCTAGATCTAACCGGTTTCTGTGCAACGATTGTTCATAATCCGAATGGACCATCCAGTCGATTATGCAATCCCAATCCCGAAACTTCCACTCAATCAAACATATCTAATATCTTGATTAAGTTACATGCATCCATTCACTATGGACCATCCATAAGAGAGAATCATGTTATTCTGAATCACAGTTGATCAGTTTTAAGCAACGATTGCTCAAACCAGATCCCGAAACGCAAAATCACGTTTTGGTGAAGCGTCGGGTCCTAGACCGATCGGTCTAGGCGGTTCGGTCTTCGGGTGATGTTCGGTCCAGACCGTTCGTTCCGGATTGGTCCAGACCGATCGGTCTTGGTCCAGACCGATCGGTCTACGCACGCAGACCGGGTTCGGTCTTCGGGTGATGTTCGGTCCAGACCGTTCGTTCCGGATTGGTCCAGACCGATCGGTCTTGGTCCAGACCGATCGGTCTACGCACGCAGACCGTTCAGTCCAGACCTGTCGGTCCAACCGACTTGCGAAACCCTAGACCGATCAGTCCGGAGGACCAGACCGATCGGTCCAGGCGAAAACGTGATCAGATCTCGTTTTCGTCGTTTCTGCCCCGTTTCAGACCCGAATTCGATCCCGTTTTCGCCTGCGAACTCAGAATTCGAAGCTCTTGCACACTATGCAACAATGAACTACTCTAGATCCATAATCAAATCATGCATAGCATCAAAGCAAACACGGATTCAAACAATTCAAATCCTATAACGTGCGTGATCGGGTTCTAACAAAAATCATGCAGAGCAACCAGGCTCTGATACCACTGTTGGGTTTCCTGGGATCTCATAAGTGAATCCTATTCCTAAGAGATCTGTTCTACGGTTTGCGCAGCGGATGTAAAACAAAAATTTTGATAAAACCCTAAAACCTATCATGCATGATCTTGTAGAAAAGTTAGAACGCTTACCTCAATCGATCCGAGGCCTGTATCAATCGAAGAACGCGTCTGATCACTGTAGGCAGGAAGAATACCTTGCCCTCTACACGTATCCACACGGCGGAAAGGATTCCAACGGTTGGAACTTGTCTGCTAGGACTGAAGAACGCTTTCTTCTTTGCGCAAGGGTTTCAGGGATCTTTCTCTTAGCTTTCTCACTCTCCAAACCTCTC
>NW_010967179.1:45048-63455 GCF_000463585.1 Tarenaya hassleriana
AGTGATATCTCTCTCTTTTACGAGAGGTACAAATCCCGTCTTGACTATCTACAATCCAGTACATGATTCATTTCGTGCCTGATACACGCCTTTATAGTCCTCCTGTTACGCAGGACGTTTGACTAATCAAAGTACGCAACTCCTCATGTTGGATTCCGTAGATATCTCAGGTCTTAGGATCCAATCATGGAACCGTCATATGAGATTCTAGTCATGACGCTAGTCCATGTGACAATCTCATGCGGGTCAATCCAGTATTGCGTTCTCCAACGAATACCTATGATTGTGATCGTATCCAAATACCTATGATCATCCATATGATCATCAATCACACATCATACTAGTCTTATTATATCATCATTCCCATAATGATACAAGACTAGGGAGTTAAGTATCATTCATAATGATACATGGATTTCATAACAGATCTAGTATGCAAGAACATGTAATGAATCAAATACTCTCATAAACCATAGAAAGTATCAATGCATCAAATGTATCTAAATAAAGCTCATAAACAGTACATCATAGAGCACTAAACCAACAGTTTGTCTATAGTGCGGCCACACGTTTCTACAGTCTCGCTCACACGAGGAGCCCAACGATATCTCTCTCTTTTACGAGAGGTACAAATCCCATCTTGACTATCTACAATCCATCACATGATTCGTTTCGTACCTGATACACGCCTTTATAGTCCTCCTGTTACGCAGGACGTTTGACGTATTCAAAGCACGCAACTCCTCATGTTAGATTCCGTAGATATCTCAGGTCTTAGGATCCAATCACGGAACCGCCATATGAGATTCAAGTCATTACGCTAGTCCATGTGACAATCACATGCGGGTCATTCCAGTATTCCGTTCTCCAACGAATACCTATGATTGTGATCGTATCCAATACCTATGATCATCTGTATGATCATCAATCACACATCATACTAGTCTTAGTATATCATTATTCCCACAATGATACATGATAGGGAGTTTAGTATTGTTCATAATAATACATGGATTTCATAACATATTAAACCATGCACAAAATGTAATGAATCAAACACTCATCCATAAAACCATAGAACGTGTCAATACATCAAATGTATCATAATAAAGCTCGCATAACAGTACATCATAGAGCACTAAACCAACAATTTATTCTTTACGGTTACCTTGTTGAGGGCTCGGTAGTCTATGCACATCCGAAGCGAGTCATCCTTCTTTTCGAAGAGGACGGGCGCGCCATTAGGGGCCTTTGATGGCTGGATGTATCCCGCGTCTAGGAGGTCCTCTAGCTGCTTCTTGAGCTCGGCCAATTCAGGAGGAGCCATCCTATACAGGGCCATGGCTGGTGGCTTGGAACCGGGAACAAGTTCGATTGCATGGTCCACTCCACGTCTCAGTGGGAGCTTCTTGGGGAGCTCCGAGGGTATCACATATGCATAATCATCCAAAAGGGTACGTACCTCGCATGGAATGGAGGTTTGGTCCGAAGGCTCTTCCTGTTGGGATTCCTTGGATCTCTAGAGCGAATCCTGTTCCTAAGAGATCGATTCTAGGGTTTGCGCAGCGAATATAAAACAAAAATTTAATAAACCCTAGAACCATGCTTCTAATGAATCGTAGAAACGTTAGAACGCTTACCTCAATCGATCTGGGGCCTGTATCAACTGAAGAATTCGTCCGATCACTTAGGCAGGAAGATTACCTCGCCCTCTACACGTATCCACACCTCGGGATGGATTCCAACGATTGGAACTTGTCTGCTAGGACTCGAATCTCTATTCGGTTTTTGCACTTCGAGAAAACGAGGCTTAGAACTTGTTGAGCTTTTTTTGGATCTCACCAAAAACTCTCCAAGAACTGCAAAAGTCGGCTCTAAAAAGTCTCTCTTCCGAATTAGGGTTCTAATCTCTTTCTTATAAAGTGATTTAACCCTAATTTCGGTTTAATTTTCGGAAAACCGGAACCTGGAACGGACGGTCCGGAATTGCATGTGGACCGTCCGTTCCAGTAAGGCAGAACGGACGGTCTACGTTTAGTGCGGACCCTCCCTTCTCTCATCATAGAACGGACGGTCTGCGTGTTGTCGTGGACCGTCCGTTCTGCTTCCCAGAACGGACGGACCACGCATCCGGACCGTCGGGTCTCGACCCGTCCGACTCGGTTTTCCGTCGTTTTCTCTCATGCATTTGTCCTTCATTGCGTGTGTGACCCTGTAGGCTCATTCGACATAGCAGTATAACCCGAAATCTCTATTTCGGATATACAAGTCATAGGCGGTCTCTAGCAAGACACTATGACTACCTATCTCGAATAGAGTTGGTTCGTGATCTTACGAACACCAGTGATGATTCCGGCTGATGATCCTTTTGTATCGCGATATCATACGTCGAACATAAGGCATGGACAAGCCACCTTATCTGATTCGACTGCTTTCTCGTTCACTGAGTTCGACTGTCTGAAATAGACGACGTTCGTCTATAGTGCGGCCACACATTTCCACAGTCTCGCTCACACGAGGGGCCCAGCGATATCTCTCTCTTTTACAAGAGGTACAAATCCCATCTTGACTATCTACAATCCAGTACATGATTCGTTTCGTACCTGATACACGCCTTTATAATCCTCCTGTTACACAGGACGTTTGACGCAACTCCTCATGTTGGATTCCGTAGATATCTCAGGTCTTAGGATCCAATCATGGAACCGTCATATGAGATTCAAGTCATGACGCTAGTCCATGTGACAATCTCATGTGGGTCAATCCAGTATTCCGTTCTCCAACGAATACCTATGATCGTGATCGTATCCAATACCTATGATCATCTATGTGATCATCAATCACACATCATACTAGTCTTATTATCTCGTTATTCCCATAACGACACAAGACTAGGGAGTTTAGTATCATTCATAATGATACATGGATTTCATAACAGATCTAGTATGCAAGAACATGTAATGAATCAAATACTCTCATATAAACCATAGAAAGTATCAATACATCGAATGTATCTGAACAAAGCTCATAAACAGTACATCATAGAGCACTAAACCAACACTTCCTCATTGAGCTCTCAGACGGTTGCAAGATAACACTCCGAGTTCTTGACGCCTCTTTAATTTTGAACTGCATGGCCGAGAGAGTTCTCGAGTCCCTCGGGGCTGGACGTAGCAGGACTGTGGTTGGCTTATCCTTGTCCACGATCACAAGTGAGGAAGTAACCGCAGGGATGAACGTGCTCACCGACCTAAAGAAGGTGAGTCCGAGGACAACTCGGAAGTCATCCATGGGAAAGACCGTGAAGTCGATCTTCCCAATCCAATCCCCTATTTGGATTCGGACTCCATGAGCCACACCCATAGCCGCTTGAGCTGGTGAGTTCACGACCTTGACCGAACCACCATTCCCATCTAAGCGCAATTTAAGTCTCTTGGCTTTACCTACATCCAAAAAGTTGTGAGAAGCACCGGTATCAAACATAGCAGGAACCGACTTACCGTAGATGAGGATGTCCGCATAGATTAGGCCACAGTTAGGAGACTCGGAGGCCAGTGCATTCTCGGTTGGACTTGGCTTTGACATGGTCCCAAACTGATGCAAGGATCCGACAATGGCCGCATCAGTCTCGGTAGCTTTGCCTTTGCCTTTGTCGGGCCGTGTCTCCATTGCATTCACCTTGGTCCTCTTGGGACACTCTCGGACCCAATGAGGTCCTCCGCACAAGTAACAAGGGTTAGGTGGTTTGGACTTCTCCCTGTGTTGTCCGGAGCCTTGGGTGTTGTTTGGCTTATTGGCCCGAGGTTGCTCTCAGTTTGGGTAGGAAGGCCGAGGCGTATTCCCTTCCCTTGGACGGGCTTGTTGGTTGGGTCGATTGGAGTAGTCTGTTAAACTCTCCACGATTGCAATGGCGTCGTTCAAGGTCTGAGCATCCCTCCTGTTTACCTCTAAACGAGCAAACTCCTTCAAACCATCTTTAAAATGAAAGAGAGCATCATGGTCGGACAAATCATTTAATACGAGATGTAAGGCATAAAATTCACGTATATAGTTCGAGATACTCCCTGTTTGGCGAAGCCTACGAAATCGTGTCCATGCCTCATCACTCGCATTGGTCGGGCGAAAGTGTCGACGCAATTCGGCCTTGAATTGCGCCCAAGTGTCCACTCGTCGGTCGCCTCTCTCTTGGTCCGCCAATACACGCCTCCACCAAAGTTGGACTAGGTCTCAGAGGTATGTGGGAGCATGTCTCACCTGTGATTGGTCGTCCAAGACTCCAAGGGCATCGAAGTATTGTTCCATTTCGAAAATGAAACTGTCGACCGCCGAAGCACTTCGGGTCCCATTGTAGAGGGTTGGCTCGGGAACCCTAAGGGTTTGGTGGTGAGGAGCTTGAACCGGAGCTTGAGTAGGGGCTTATTGTGCCATGTTCCTGTGTAGCCTGCACTCAAGTTTCAATTTGTTAACTAAATTACGCAAATATGTTACTTCACGGTCATACGTCTCGCGTATGAGCTGAAAATTGGCGTCGGTCATGTTCCGGTCAATTTGCTGTTGGCGTTCCAAGTTCTCAAGCATCTCTTTGGTGGTTCCACCCATAGAGGAGATCTCTTGTATCACGTCATCCACACGAGCGTCTTGACCGGGTTAAACTCTTCCACTGCTCGGAGACGCTCATCCAAGCTCTCGAGCGTGTTCACGGTTGGAGGGGCATCCACTATTGCGTGCGCCAAGGCCTGAGCTCGTGATCTCGTCATGCGGGGCTCCTCAGCCCTCCGTACTCCAAGTGCGAGTCCCCGGTGTTGTCATGTTTGGTCCCGTTGCGGGCTTTCTTTCCCTCTCGTTCTCGGTGGGTTGCAGAAGCGAAGTAAAGATCAAGTCTGGTCCGTTCGTAAGCGAACCAGGTTCTGACACCAGTTGTCACTGGGTTAGTTTATGAACTAAAAACGCACGTGCGGGAGCCAAGGTGTTGGGAAGTCTCAGACGCTTCTGTGGTCCTTGGGAGAGCTTCGGTGGTCTTAGTTAAGCCTTAGGTGAATGAGGAGAGGTCCGAAGAGAGAAATGAAACGCCGACGGTATGGCGGAGAGTTTTTTTAATATAGGAATGAAGACAATGGACAACGTGCAACCTGTTACAAGGGACTTGGTCTCCGGCGATGTTTTGTGAGCCATACGGCGGAGAACCCAGGAAAAAGCAGGCCGGCGATGCAAGCTAGGGTTTTGGGGCTCAAAGTGAGAGAATTGAGGTTGCACGAGATGCTTTCCCTTTCGGCCAACCCTAAATTTTATTAGATTTGGGCTGTAATACCGAAAAAGGAAAGTTCACATATTTCGGTCCTCTATTCTTCCTTATTGTGTCTACTTGCATAAAACGCAAAAGGACGCATCCTAACATGCCTAAACCTATCATAGAACCTTCTAGAATACATAAATGGGCTTTGGCCCGAGCCCAAACAATCAGGCTCAACCGGACACGCCCAAGAACTCGTCTTGGGCCATATCTCGGTCAAAAAGGTAAGTCTCGGGTTAAAGCATCTTCCGGCCTGGGCCGGCCATGGTCATGCTCTGATCAGCTCTTGGGTCGAGGGAAGAGTATCCTAGAGTCAGAACCTTGTCGTCTGAAGTCGTCTGTGGTCCGTGACTCGTTTGGAAGCTTGCAAGGGCTTCTTGGCATTGTCTTGACCATTGACTCGTCCGTGACTGTACCTGCATAACCCGATGGACGAGGAAAATGGACAAGGTTAAAAGTGGAAAACATTTACCCATTTTTTCCTCACATGCTCCCCCACTCAAACTCGGGATGTCCTCCTCACGCCTCCATGGTTCCTTTCTTCTTGTGGTGGCCGAGGCCTCTTTGTGGAGTGCAATGGTCACGGGCATGATGGCTCCTTGGACCTATTCCTGTCATCATCAAGAGGGTCAGTTTTATAGGCTTTAGGGACACTTACATGGAAGAGGGGTGGATCTCGGTGTGGTCGGGCAGTTGTAGCTTGTTGGCTATCTTTCCGATCTATTCGAGCCTGCATTCCTCGAAAGTTGTGGGGCACGATCTTGACCATCATTGTACTCTGGTGGACGTCTCTTCTTGTCCGCCCATTTCTTCATGCGATAGGCGGCTTTGTGGAGCCAAAGCCATGTTCGATCCGTTTCTTCTTGCCATTCACGTGCAAAGGCATGGGTCGCTGGGCTAGGGTCATTGTAAGAGATGGAAAACCCACTTGGAGTGGTCGGTTGTCTTCCAAGAACAACTTCAAAGGGGGATTTGCCAATGGACTCACTCTTTTGGAGGTTGTGTGAAAATTGCGCCATATCCAAGTGATCCGGCCAATCCCCATGATGTGCGTTCACGTAGTGTCGGAGGTAGAGCTTTAGTAGTGCATTGATGCGCTTCGTTTGACCGTCGGTCTCGGGATGAAAAGATGTGGATATATAGATTTATTGATTATAGTAGAGAAGCGGAGCTCGGTTCCCATGAGTTGGAACAACTCTGGCCAAAATTTGCTCGTAAACCTCCCATCTCGGTCGCTAATGATGGAATGTGGTAAGCCCCAGTACTTCACCATATTATTGAAGAAGGCCTTAGCCACCTCTCGGCTGGACACTTGGTTGTGACCGGGTTGAATGTGCTATATTTGCTAAATCTATCAACAATGACAAAAATAGCTCCAAACTTGTTAACTGAAGGTAAGTTCATAATGAAATCCATAGATACTGATTCCTATGGTCGATTTGGGATTAGTCCCGCGGGAAGTCACTGCTCAATCTTATCTTGTTGGCATACAAGATACGTCTCGACATAGGCTTCAACATCCGCCTTCGTGTGAGGCCAATAGTAGTTTTCGACTACTAAGGCTGGGGTGCACTTCTCTCCAGGATGGTCTGCCCACCGTGAGTCATGAGACTCTTTAAGAATCTCTCTTCGAATGCCTTCATGTCTTGGAACATAGATCCGCCTTCCTCTCGAGAATGCAATGCCGTCTTGCTCCCAAAACTTTCGGGTTTGGTGCTTTCGGACAAGGTCAGGGAGGTGTTTGGTCGCGGGATCATGGGACATGGCCTCTCGGATCCGACTATGAAATCGGTCCTAGGCTCACTCCCACTTAGGTTAGCAAACTCGGTCTTGTGGGACAAGGCATCGGCCACGACATTAGCCTTTCCCGCCTTATACTCCATGGTGTAATGGAACTCGGCCAAGAAGTCTTGCTATCTTGCTTGCTTCGGGCGGAGTTTCTTCTAGGTTTGAAAGTAGCTCGTCACCACGCTGTCGGTCTTGATTACAAATGAGCTTCCGAGGAGGTAATGACGCCAAGTCTGAAGGCAATGGACAATGGTCGTCATTTCCTTCTCTTGGACAGTGTATTTCTTCTCGGCCTCGTTGAGTTTCCGATTCTCGTACGCCACGGGATGACTATCCTGCATCAAGACACCACCAACAACGTAATCCGAGGCATCAGAATGTACCTCAAAGGGTTTACCCACGTCGGGTAAGACCATGATTGGTTCACTCGAGACAATGGCTCGGAGCTTATCGAACGCGGCTTGGCACTTGTTGGTTCAAGCCCACTTCCTGTCCTTCTTAAGCATGTCCTAGAGGGGAGCTGCAATGGATGAGTACCAAAGGATAAAACCACGATAGTAATTGACAAGGCCAAGAAAGGACCGTAGTTGTGGGACGGTCTTCGGCTGATTCCACTCTTGGATGGACTTGATCTTCTTTGGGTCCATTAGGAGTTGTCCGTCCTTCACATAATGGCCCAAGAACTCCACTTGTGGTTGAGCAAAGCAGCATTTCTCAAGCTTAATGTACAGCTTGTTCTATCGGAGAACGTCCAAGACAGTCTTGAGGTGACCTACATGCTTACTCAAAGACTTGTTATACATGAAAATATCATCTAAATAGATAAACACAAATTTATCTAGATAGGGATGGAATAACTCATTCACCATTGTGCAAAAGGTGGTCGGGGCATTAGTTAGGCCGAAAGGCATTACCTTGAACTCGAATGACCTGTACCTTGTGACACAAGCGGTTTTGGCCTCATCTCCTTCGGCAATCCGGACTTGATAGTAACCGGATCAGAGGTCAAGCTTGGAGAAGACCCGTGCGTCCTTGAGCTGGTCAAAGAGGTCAGCAATCAAGGAAAAGCACAAAAGGCTCTAGTCATGATCCGTGCATGGTCTTGTAGAGTTGGGCCGAGGTCGAGGATGATGTCCGAGAGGAAGTGACCTGTCAATCCGACCATGGAATGTACATGCGAAAGGAATTTATGACGTGAAAAATTCCCCTTTTCCGATCCTTACATGATCCCCCACTCAAACGCGCAACATCCACGTTGTGCCTTATTCTTGAAAGCATGAAACAAACTAGAACCACTTGGCCTCGAACTCACGGGTGAGTCCCGCGAATTCTTAGCAATGGTCCAAAGCCTCCCAAGTGCTCTCCCAATGTTGTTCGCCCTTCCACTTGATCAAGTACTCCCGCTGGGTCGGGGAGAACTCCCGGCAAGAGAGGACGGCCTCGACCACCTTCCCGTGTATTGTGGCCGAGGGTGGTTGTTATGGTCGGGACTTAGGCTTGACCCGAAAAGAGTACATAGCTACGTACCTTGATGGAGAAGGCTGGGGAGGCGATGAACGCCGAGATTGAGCCGGCTTGCCCATCTTTGTAGGACCTCGGTACTGCAAGGCCGAGATAGCAATGCCCTTTGGAATGCACCGGAGTGGGACAATGGTTGGCTATACGTCGTCCAAGAGGATCAAGGACTTGTGCAAGGCCAAGAGTTGCATGTTGGCCGTCTGGAAGAAGGGGAGACCGAGAACAAGCTTGAAATCATCCATGGGAAGGATCGCGAAATCAAGACGAAATCTCCAATCTGGATCCGCACATTCTGAGTTATCGTCGTGGCTATTTAAGCCGGAGAATTGACAGCCTTGATGCTACCACCGTGCAGGTCTGTCTTTAGGTTGAGCATCTTGGCAATCCCTGCGTCTATGAAGCAATGAGATGCACCCGTATCGAGCATGGCGGGAAGAATGTTACCGTAGATGTTGACGTCCGTGTAAAGAAGACTACTGTCCTTGGAGCTGGACTTCAGGGAGTGGGACGCCATGTGGCCGAGGTGTTTGGCCTCTTCGTGCGTGAGTGGCTCCTCTTCCACGCTCCCATCTTCGAAATCTTCGATCTTGTCGACTAGGGCCATGAGTGTCGTGAGCTTTGCACGTTTCGGGCACTCCCACACCAAAGGAGGACTGCCGCAATGGTAGCATGGAGCTAGAGGTTTGGTCGGACCAAAGCCAAACGACAAGTGGACAAGACGAAGTACAAATAGAAGCAGACCATGAAGCGGAAGTTAACATGTTTCAGCTCAAAACAGAATCAAGTCCAAGGCACCACCGAACCTGCTTCTTCCACCATCGAGCTACAGAATTATATGTTGGCTCGTGACAGAAGCAGACACATCATTCATCTTCCCTTACGATACAGACACGAACATGCATCAAACATACATGAAGTTTCTCGTTCAAGCATCAATCAGGGAGAACAACAATTCAACGGATATATGGTCAAATATCCTATACAAGACTATTATTCTATTGATCATTTACCTCCTAACGAGATTTCTTTTCTTAGTAAAATTGATCAGGGGGAAGAACATCGACATATGACGAGGCAAATCGAAACACAGTCTGGAGAGACGCCATACAAGAAGAAATCGACGCCCTCGAATTGAACAATACATGGATAGTCACAACTTGCTTAACGACAGGAAAGCCGTTGGAAGCAAATGGGTTTATAAAATCAAATACAAGAGCAACGGAGACATCGAACGTTACAAAGCGCGTTTAGTTGCAAAAGAGTTCACTCAAACATATGGAGAAGACTATACAGATACTTTCGCTCTTGTCGCTAATCTTAAATCTTTTAGCATTATTTTATCATTCGCAATTAATCTGTCTTGGGATTTGTGGTAGATGGATGTAAGAAATGCATTTTTCCAGGGTGATCTAGAGGAAGATATTTACATGATGCCCCCCGAACTTGAAAGAACGTCTTGGCGATGGGAAAGTTTGTCAATTAAAGAAGGTTATATACGGTCTAAAGCCAAGAGCATGGTATCACAAGCTTCAATCGGCTCTCACATCCCAGGGATTTCGTCGATGTGAGGCCGATCACTCACTTTTCTTCCGCAACTCTGATGTCGGTAACATTGTCATCCTTGTGTATGTCGATGATATTATCATTAAAGGAAGTGACAATGATGGGATTGCTCGTACGATGACATATCTCAAAACGACATTTGACATTAAAGATCTTGGGGATCTTAAATATTTTCTCAGCATTGAAGTCTTTCGAACATCTAACGACATTTTTTTGTCACAACGCAAATATACACTTGATCTTTTGACTGAAACAGGAAAGCTCGGAACAAAGCCGGTGAACACCCCTTTGGAGATAGCTTAAAAGACTCAACGCGAGGGGGAATGCTTCACAAACATCACACAGTATCGACACGTTGTAGGTAAGTTGATATACTTAACTATCACGAGACCTGATATATGTTTTTCCGTGAATCAGGTAAGCCAATGGATGCATGCCACGACAACTATACATTGGAACATGGTGAACCGGATACTGAGATACTTGAAAGGAACTCTAAGCAAAGGGATATGGCTGCAATGCAACAAGGACACTGGAATTGCAGGATATTGCGATGCAGATTGGGCTGGAGATACAATGGATCAGAAATCCACGACGGGTTTTTGCACATTCGTTGGAGGCAATCTAGTTACATGGAAAACCAAAAAGCAAACGGTGGTGACACGATCAAGTGCGGAGACAGAATACAGAGCAATGGCCAACACGACATCTGAGCTTATATGGTTGAAACACTTGTTAGAAGATCTCAGCATTACCTCTACTCAACCGATGCCATTTCATTGTGATTGGATCTTATCTTCCGCTTAAGGTATGATTGTGATTAGGCGTTAAACTTGGGGTTGATTGATTGTCAATCACGGATCTTGTACCTTTCCTTATGAGCTCTCGACCCTTAGCCTATAAAAAGGACACCGAAGCCATTTGAGAAGGCATCCGAAAACACTCTCTCTTCACTCTTAGCCTTTTCCTCTCTTCCGTCGTTGGTTCTTGATAACACGCAATATACCATGGATCTTTATATGATTCGTCCGACATATTTACTTGACTTTATGATATCTGAGATGTTTAAGTGCGTGTTTAGCTTCGTTTTCGCTTTGATTTAATCTTTGCAGGTACTACGCACTAGGAGCGGAAAAATGAGTGAAAACCGACCGAATTTGGAATCAGAAACAAGAACCGATCGTTTCAGAACATTCCGACATGATCGTTTCGCCTCTTGGACAAGAACAAAAGGATTACTCAGAAGGCAGAACCGATCGGTTCCTGTTGAGAGAATCGATCGGTTCGATTTGCGGAAATTGAAGATTTGCTCATAAATATGACCGATCGGTTCAGTATAACACCAAACGATCGGTTCTCGTGCGGAGCTTTTGGAAACATTCTGTTTTCGGCCAAAACAAAAAGAAATAAAAGGGAGAAAGCCTTTAGGTCACATTCATTCCGAATTTTGAGCAGAAAAGTGACCTAAGAGCAGAGAAAAGAGGGAGATTATCAGGAAGCAAGAGATTGGAGTAGAAGACGGAGATCACGAAGCCGAAAAATCGACTAAGAGTTTCTTCCTTATTCTATTTTACAATGTTTTGTTGTATTGATATGAACCCTGTCGTCTCGATGTGTAGCGAGTAGTCCCCTTGCTGCGGGTTAGGGATTTGCTATGTAGGGATCTGTTGTTTTTAATTCCAGACTCTGTGGATTTATTTATTCTATTCGGTTTATTGAGTTGAGATTAATGCTTTTGGTCTTGTTGGCCACTTGATTGAATGAACTTAGGATTTTAATTCGCATAGACATATGGGATTATAATCTGGAAATAACTCAATAGATAGAACAGTTATTACATCGAGAGATAGATATTTGCCTAGAAATTATGATAGCGTTCGTTCATGCATCCAAGATTTAGAGTATTGAATCGAGAGATTAATAGGATAAAGTCTGGATAGTGAGATTAGACTCGAAAGATTTAATTTCTATTATAGAGCTTGAATTCCCCGAATTGGATTTATGAATTACAGAGATCTGCATCTTTAGAGACATGTAAAGCAATCCCGAAGCCTGCAGTGTTTGTCTTCCATAGTATACAACCGATTTTAGTTATTTGCTTTGACACGTTCCATCGCATTCTCATATTATTCTCATACTTTCTCTGGATCTAGATTTGGATTTGGAATTGAATTCTTTGCTTAAATTTTGTCTCTGTGTTCGACCCTAACTATTACAATCGATCCGTACACTTGCGGTATTTGTTGAGTCTAGGTTACTATAACTTGATCGAATTTATTCGCCTAGATTTCTGACAATCAAGTTTTTGGCGCCGTTTCCGGGGATAATTTAAGCAACAGGATTAGATCCTGTTTATTCTGGATCTTTTTGTTTTTCTTTTTTTCTTAAGTGATTTCTCGTTTTCCTTGTTTATTTGTTGTCTTCCGTTTGTGCGCAGGGTTTCCTAGTGCATGACCAGAAGTGCTGGGACATCAGACCTAGTGCCTTTTGATCCTGAACTTGAAAGGAGCATTACACGCATCCGTCGACAGCAGAGATAGATGGAGAACGATCGAGATCTTGCTTTGCTCGGTGATGCTGACTCAACTTTTGCTCAATACAACACGCCAAAGCACACCGAGCTTATAGTCGGTATACGACTGCCGACTATCGACATTGTGACACCCGTAACCCGTGTACAGTATACGGGCTGTGCCACATGGACAATAGTAATAAAATAATAATAATGCGGAAGCAAAAATACGAAATCCAAAAACATTTTAAATAAACCAGAGTAAGCAGCGGAAAATACAAAAGGCGATCAATATCGCAAAATAACACATGTTCGAATAGTTATAATTTAACCGTACAAAATGCGGGAAATATAAGTCTCGTAACCCAAAATGTAAATCCCGTACATGATGCTGCCTGTCTCAGGTCGTCGTCTGCCGGATGCGCTAGGCGTAATCCTCGTGATCTGAAAAATGTAAACCACGAGGGCTAAGCACAACTGCTTAGTGAGTAGCCCGGGTTGAACCCGGAAAATCTCGTTCCCAACGAGAACGGTACAGTCGACATTTCCATAAAAACACATGCAATAAGTAAAACACAGTAAGCACGTAAATAACAATCACAATCACGCCCGTATGGAGTCCACCATAGGGCTTAGCCGTATACCCTGGTCAAGTCCATGACCAGGGGCGAATCCACGCCCATCACTCGCGTGACGTTGGCCATCGCATCGCATGCGATCGTGCGCGTCTCCTGCGCCTGTCACTCTCGTGACTACCGATGTCAAGTCAATGACACAACGGAAATACAATCATACCCATATAGAGTCCAGCATAGGGTCCAGCCATATACCCTATTCAAGTCCATGACTAGGTGCGAGTCCACGCCCGTCAAATCCATGACGTTGGCCGTCGTGTCGCACACGACTAAAACGCGTCTCAAACGCCCGTCAAGTCCATGACGGTGATGGTTGAGTCCACAACCATCCACAAACACAATCACGCTTAACTCGTACGCACGAGCAAGCTACACACATGGCACACAACGTGCAACATCCCCATAGTACAACCATACGTATAACGGTATCTGGTCCCTACCGAGCTACCGTTTAACGCCACGCAAATTCTACCCGCATACAATCACACAACGATCACTCGTATTTCGATATCGCACATCTCACTACGCTACGCCACGTTCTGGCAAAAACTCGGTTCGATTGATCCCAATCGCGAAGTCTTATCCTCTGGTGGGGGTTGGTTTGTCCACGGTCACGTCTGGTCAGGGCCGAGCCAACCCCGTTGGCCGTTTCCTTTTTCCCGGTCGAAATCAGATTTTTCTCCCATTTTTCTCGGATCCTGGTCCGGCGGACCAAATTCTGGTCAGCCGGACCAGTCTTCCTTCTCCCCGGTCCGCTCCGTCTCTTCGTCAGTCGGTCCGAGAGAAGAAAACCAAGACTGGTCCGACGGACCAGGATTGGTTAGCCCCGGACCAGACTGCTTCTCCCCACTCGGTCCGTCTCTTCTGGTCAGGCGGTGCGTGTCTCCTCGGAACACGTCTGGTCCGGCAGACCAGGACTGGTCCGGCGGACCAGGACGTGTTTTCTCTTGGTCCGGTCTGTTTCCTTGGTCCGGTCTCAGTTCGCGTGTTGTCCCAGTCTCGGTCCGGAGCTGACCACTCCTGGTCCGGCGGACCGGGACTGGAACTTGCTTCTCCCTCGCGATTTCTCCGGTTCTGTTTCGATTTTTCTCTCCCGAATCGATTCGGGGTTGCTTCCAAATGCTACTAAAACATAGTTTGACATCCCTAAACTTGTTCTAAACCTCAAACACGCAATGAAATCTCGATTTGGACCATCACACATTGAGAACAAGATCTCACAACTCCAACTCAAGCCACTCACCTTGTTTTTGAGTTTGTCCGAGCTTGTGTGCATTCCTCGTGGCTCCACACGACGTGAACACCTTCAGGGCACGTCTAGGGACGTTCCCCCTTGCTTCCCCGAACTCCCCTTGCCCTGGTTCGACGCCTTTCTCTCCCTCTTTCTCCACTTCCTCTGTTTTGCCTGAAAATGGCTAAGGCAGAGGATTGATAGATGTTTATGGCGTGCGAGAGGGGTCAAGTGGGCTCGAGCCCAGGCCCATAGGCGAGCCTGCAACACCCTCGAGGCATGGGAGGCGACTGGACGGCGAGTGGGCCCCGGAATCCGGCGAATTCCGCGTCCCAAGGCGGCAACAGCGCAAGTTGCGTTCTGTCATTCCCGGTCTGCCGGACCAACTTCCTGGTCCGCCAGACCGGGGTCAGTTTATTTTTTTTTCGAAAACTTCTCCCAGTCCGCGCTGTCCAGTCCCCACTCCGGCTGAGCGGTTGGTCCGTCGCGGACCATTCCTGGTCCGGCGGGCCAGCCCTGTTTTTTTTTCTTTTTCCTTTTCTTCATTCTTTCTCTGTCCTTTCCGCATGTGACGATCCTCGTGCCTCTCCCCGATATTGTACCATCACTTTTGGTGATTTCGTGATATCTCTATTTAATTATTCATTTATAATTAATTAAATATTCAAATCGGGTTTCGGGGTATTACAAATCATCCCCCTTAAAAAGAATTCATCCTCGAATTCGGAATCGCATAACATCATCAATATTTTCTCGTACTCGATATTATCACCAAAACACAATCCATATTGCCACGTCATCCGAAGCATAAGTCTGATACAACCGAACGTCATATAAAAGGAGTTCGTACAACGCTCAAGTAAAAAGGTGCGGATAACTACTACGCATCTCTGCCTCGAGTTTCCAGGTCATGTCAGAGACCCCTTGGCTTCGCCACAAGACCTTCACGAGTGGCACCTCCTTCGTCCTCAGCTTCTTGATCTTTCGGTCTACGATCTGGAGCGGCTCGTCGCGGAAACGCGTAGCCTCTGTAAACTCCAACTCCTGTGGCTGTAGTACGTGAGAAGGGTCTGCTACGTACCTCCGCAGCATCGACACGTGGAACACGTCATGGACGTTGCCCAACTCCTGCGGTAATCCAAGACGGTATGCAACAGCTCCCACTCTCGCGATCACGGGGTAAGGTCCGATGTATAGCGGCTTCAGCTTCCCGCTCTGCCCGAACCTCGCATGACCCCGCATCGCCTGCACTCGGAGAAAGGCATAATCTCCAACCTCAAGCGCAAAGTCTCATCTCCGCTTATCGACATACGACTTTGCCGATCCTGCGCCGTCTTCAGATGGGCGCGAATCCTCCGTATCACCTCGGTGGTCTCCTCCACGATCTCCGGCCCGAACTCTCGGCGCTCGCCGATCTCCGTCCAGCATAACGGTGTCTTGCACGGTCGCCCGTACAAGGCCTCGTATGGAGATACTCCGATACTCGTGTGATGACTGTTGTTGTACGCAAACTCGTACAACGTCATGTACTAGTCCTACGGAGCTCCCCACTCCAGGATACAAGCTCTGAGCATGTCCACCAAAGTCTGTATAGTCCGCTCCGACTGACCGTCTGTCTGAGGATGATATGCCGTACTCATCTTGAGCTTCGTCCCCAGCGCCTCCTGAATCGCCTTCCACAAACGGGATGTAAATCGGGCGTCTCTATCCGATATAATCTCGTTCGGAACTCCATGAAGACGTACGATCTCATCAATGTAAATCTGCGCCAACCGCCCGATCGGATACTCCTGACGGATAGGAATGAAATGGGCAGACTTGGTTAGTCGATCCACGACTACCCAAATGGCGTTCTTCTTGCTCGGCGTGAGTGGTAACCCGACCACGAAATCCATGGCAATCGAGTCCCACTTCCACTCTGGAATCTCCAACGGCTGTAGCTTGCCTCCCGGCATCTGTCGCTCTGCCTTTACTTGCTGACAAGTGAGGCACCTCGCTACGTAATCCGCTACATCTCTCTTGACCCTCGGCCAAGTATACCACTGGCGTAGACCCTGATACATCTTGCTCGCCCCCGGATGTATCGCCAATCTCGACTGGTGTGCCTCAGATAGAATCTCCTGTCTCAGCTCTGCGTCGTCAGGCACACATAGTCGGTTCCCTAGCCGTAGCGCTCCCTGCTCATCGATACGATAGCCCTTGAGGCTATATTCCCCGATATGGTCCATGTACCGGGCGAGTAAAGGATCGCCGCGCTGTCCCATAACCACGCGCTCTATAAGAGTCGGTGTCGACTCCTCGGGTGTCAGCGAGAGATGTCCCAACATCGCAGTCAACTCAGCGGCGTTGCTGCGAGATGAGGTGACAACGCGTATGGCCGCTAAGATCTTCTTCCTACTAAGGGCGTCGGCCACTACGTTAGCTTTCCCCGGATGATAGGCTATCTCTAGGTCATAATCTGCAATCAACTCCAACCACCTCCGTTGTCTCAGATTCAGATCCTTCTGAGATATCACGTAGGTCAAGCTCTTATGGTCTGTGTTGAGCTTAACCTTCTCCCCGTACAGATATGATCTCCAAATCTTCAGCGCGTGAACTACTGCTGCTAACTCCATGTCATGAGTCGGGTAGTTCTCCTCATGCTTCTTCAGCTGCCTCGACGCGTAAGCGATTACATGTCCCTCCTGCATCAACACGCAACCAAGTCCGTGTTTGGACGCATCGGTGTATACCTCATAGAGCATACCCGGTCGTGGCAGTTCAGGATCGGAGCTGATGTCAACCTCTGCTTCAACTCTCTGAAGCTCTCCTCGCACTCAGTCGTCCAGTCAAACCTGACGTTCTTCCCCGTCAGCTTCGTCAAAGGCCGAGCTATCTTGGCGAACCCCTCAAGGAATCGCCGATAATAGCAAGCTAGTCCCAGAAAACTCCTGACTTCCATCGCAGAAGTCGGAGACTGCCACTCCATGACAGCCTCGATCTTGGCTGGATCGACCTGAATACCCTGGGCTGATACCACATGTCCCAGGAACCCAATCTCCTGTAGCCAAAAGCTGCACTTGCTGAACTTAGCGTACAGCCGGTTCTCTCTCAGCCTCCACAATATCTTCTGCAGATGCTCCTCATGTGTCTGCAGATCCGGTGAGTAGATGAGAAGGTCATCGATGAAGATGATGACAAACTCATCTAGATTGTCCATGAACACGCGGTTCATAAGCTGCATGAAAACCGCAGGCGCGTTCGTGAGCCCGAAAGGCATAACCACGAACTCGAAGTGTCCATATCTCGTCCGGAACGTCGTCTTCTGCACGTCATCCTCTTTGACCCGAATCTGATGATATCCGGATCGTAAATCTACCTACGAGAACCACTGGGCTCCCTGTAGCTGGTCCAGTAACTCATCAATCCTCGGTAACGGGTACCGATTCTTGATGGTTACCTGGTTGAGCCCCCGGTAATCAATGCACAAACGCATACTCCCGTCCTTCTTCTTCACGAAAAGTACTGGTGCTCCCCACGGTGAAACGCTAGGGCAGATGAAACCCTGTTCCACTAACTCATTTAGCTGTTTCTTCAGCTCGGCCATCTCCATAGGTGCCATCCGGTACGGAGCCTTGGAAATAGGCTCAGTACCCGGTAGCACGTCTATACCGAAATCAACTTCTCGACCAGGTGGTAATCCCGGCAGGTCATCGGGAAATACATCTGGGAATTCCCGGGCAACCGGCGTATCCTCCAGTCTCCTCTCAGACTCCTGTGTAGCCGTAATAACTACTAGGAAAGCCTCGTTGCCCTTCTTGATCATCTTCTCGGCTTTCAGTGCCGAGATGATCGGGTCTGCTGCTGGCGCTCCTCTACCCCTGAACTCAA
>NW_010967179.1:63797-64072 GCF_000463585.1 Tarenaya hassleriana
GTATCGAATAGTGTGTAACATGCAACCCCATAGATGTATAGAGTACCTGCGATCGCGGCAGCCTCGGCTCTAGCAGGGTGAGCCTCCTCCTCTTCTTCCTCCTGGATCTCCAGCTCAGCACCGAGAGCGTAAACTCTCGGGGCAGCTCCAATCCTCGCTGGGGGTCGGGGCGGTCGGTCCACCTGGCCCGGTGGTCGTGGTGGTCTCGGTGCCACGGCCGGTGGTCCCGTAGGCCTCATCGGACAACGTGATGCAATGTGTCCGGGCTGGTCGCC
>NW_010967179.1:64544-67311 GCF_000463585.1 Tarenaya hassleriana
TGAAAGTCCTCCTCTCTCGGCTCCGGGTCTCTCACCGGGGGTGGTGGTGGTGCGTGGGCAGCCAGGTGCTGCCACACGGTCTCCTGGAACTGCCGAAACTCGGCCCTCCAGCTCTCATCTCCCGGGTTAGGCGGTGGAGCCTGATCGGGAATGTCGTCAGGCCTCGCTGCAAGCCTAGCACGTCATGGCGCCATTTCATTGCACCACATTAAGATAGTTTAGCATCTGATGACCGATATTGCATCATCATTGTACGGACCTCGGACAAGAGGATTTTCTTCGGACATGGTTTGAAAACATTTTTCGTAAAAAACCATTGGGTAATGAGCACGATTCCTTCCCGAGGAAAGAACGTGGCTCTGATACCAAAAGTTGTGACACCCGTAACCCGTGTATAGTATACGGGCTGTGCCACATGGACAATAGTAATAAAAATAATAATAATGCGGAAGCAAAAATACGAAATCTAAAAACATTTTAAATAAACCAGAGTAAGCAGCGGAAAATACAACAGGCGATCAGTATCGCAAAATAACACATGTCCGAATAGTTATAATTTAGCCGTACAAAATGCGGGAAATACAAGTCTCGTAACCCAAAATGTAAATCCCGTACATGATGCTGCCTCTCTCAGGTCGTCGTCTGCCGGATGCGCTAGGCGTAATCCTCGTGATCTGAAAAATGTAAACCACGAGGGCTAAGCACAACTGCTTAGTGAATAGCCCGGGTTGAACCCGGAAATCCCGTTCCCAACGAGAACGGTACAGTCGACATTTCCATGAAAACACATGCAATAAGTAACACACAGTAGCACATCAATAGCAAACACAAACACGCCCGTATGGAATCCACCATAAGGCTTAGCCATATACCCTGGTCAAATCCATGACCAGGAGCGAATCCACGCCCGTCACCCGCGTGACGTTGGCCATCGCATCACATGCGATCGTGCGCGTCTCCTGCGTCTCTCTCTTTTACGAGAGGTACAAATCCCGTCTTGACTATCTACAATCCAGTACATGATTCGTTTCGTACCTGATACACGCCTTTATAGTCCTCCTGTTACGCAGGACGTTTGACGTAATCAAAGCACGCAACTCCTCATGTTGGATTCTGTAGATATCTCAGGTCTTAGGATCCAATCATGGAATCGTCGTATGAGATTCAAGTCATGACGCTAGTCCATGTGACAATCTCATGCGGGTCAATCCAGTATTCCATTCTCCAACGAATACCTATGATCGTGATCGTATCCAATACCTATGATCATCTATATGATCATCAATCACACATCATACTAGTCTTATTATGTCGTCATTCCCATAATGACACAAGACTAGGGAGTTTAGTATCATTCATAATGATACATGGATTTCATAACAGATCTAGCATGCAAGAACATGTAATGAATAAAATACTCTCATAAAAACACATAGAAAGTATCAATACATCGAATGTATCTGAACAAAGCTCATAATCAGTACATCATAGAGCACTAAACCAACAATCTCCCACTTGCTCTAATCATGAACTGCTAAACATCTAATGCCCATATCCCTAACATGACCCTCATGCTTCGACGAAGGGAGAGGCTTCGTCAACGGATCGGCAATGTTGTCATCTGTCGACACTCTGCAAATGTGTACGTCTCCTCTGTCTATGATCTCCCTGATGAGGTGAAATCGTCTGAGTATATGTTTGGATCGTTGATGGGATCTGGGTTCTTTCGCTGTCTCTCTCGGGTCATCGTCATCTGGTGCGCTAGGCGTAATCCTCGTGATCTTTAAAAACATAAAACCACGAGGGTTAAGCACAACTGCTTAGTGAGTAGCCCGGGTTAAACCCGGTAAACCCGTTCCCAGCGAGAACAGTGTTAAACGATGATTCACAATCATCACGCAACAATAATAACATGCATCGTCACATAACATACATCATAATCAAGTCAATCACAATTGTCCTACAGATAAGACAAAACAGAACGAAAACACATCTACATGCAGATTCTATCAATGATCTACTACCAGCTAGTCCATCATCAATCAGTGTCAATCTATCTATGATCCACTACCAGCTAGTCCATCATCAAATAATGACAACATAGATGCAAAGATGAGCTATATTCCCATAAAGAAAATAGCTGGTTTTTTCGGACGTTTTCTAGGATCAGAAGGAAGCGCTATAATGACCACTGGTACAAATCTTATACTGTTTTTCATTCTTCTCTCTTTATTTATACTAATATGGAAATATTTGAAATATGTTAAAAACAGCTATATCTTTCACCATATATGTAAGTTCCTCATTTGTTTTTGCATATTTTGATTTGTCTTTTTTTTTTAACGGGTCCACGGGTGACGGACTAATTGGCACAGAACAGAAGGTTGGACCGTCCGTTCTGCCATGCAGAACGTCCGTTCTGCCATGCAGAACGTCCGTTCTGACTTTTGCAGTCGAGACCGAACGTTCTGCCAAGCCTGGAACGTCCGTTCTACCTCCAGAACGGACGGTCCGAAGTCCAGATTCCGAAAATTTCCGTTTTCGAGGTCCGATTACGCAATCGTTGCATAATCTGATCAACTGTAACTCAAATAGACATGATTCATTCTTATGGATGGTCCATAGTGAATGAATACATGTAACTTAATCAAGATATAGTATATGCTTGATTGAGTGGGAGCTCCGAGATTGGGATTACATAATCGGATGGATGGACTATTCGGATTATGAACAATCGTTGCACAGAAACCGATTAGATCTAGAAGCT
>NW_010967180.1:0-696 GCF_000463585.1 Tarenaya hassleriana
ATAAAAAATAGTTATATTTATAATAAAACCTTTAAATTTATAGATTTCTTTAAAAAAATTATTATTATTATCATTAATATATAAAAAATATTACAAAATTTATTTATTATCATTAAATATTTTTATAGAAATTAATAAATTTTAAAATAAAAAAATAATTACTAATTGATATATTATATAAATTTATAATTTTTTATATTATTAATTAAATTTAATAATAATATTTTTAAATTATTTTATATAAAATTGAACAGGACACCGAAAAAGTTTGAGACGGTCCTGCTGTAGATGTCTATGATTCATGCATCCGAGTTGTATCAAATGTAATTTTGTCTCAGATATCTCTTGTTCAAATCTAATGACAAACAAGAATCACCGTTGGACTCTTTTCTCAGTAGATGGTAACTTCATGAATCTGCGTTTATACATACTTATATGAAGCCGAATAAACCCTCGTTGGAAATTGACGCAAAATCATGTCAATCAAACACGGGCTCACAAATGGTTTTGAATCTGTTTATGGGCCTTGAATTCTCATTGAGCCTTAGTTTCATATTGGACCCTTATTTTTGTATGTTAAATTTTTTTGTTGGGCCGATATAGTTTTTTTTGTTGAATGAATTTAGTTGCATTTGTGAGATCATATCCGTAATCGTTCTAAAAAATAAATTAAAATAAAACGTCCCCCCCCCCCCC
>NW_010967181.1:0-696 GCF_000463585.1 Tarenaya hassleriana
GCTCTTCAATTTGATCATGCGAGCTTTCCAAATCCTCTAACCATGGCACAGTTTCCCCGATCAGACCATTGAGTGACTCTGAAGGTTCTTCATTCAAATTCAGATCCATGATCTCTCCTTACACTAAAACAACAAAGAGATTGTTCTCTTATGTCGATCAAAAACCTCTGCAAATAGTGGAGAAGTTAGGGCAAATCAGTTTCCTTTTAAAAAGCAAATCGAAACGTAGCAACCCACGGTTCCACTCAAACCCAATTGTGACCAATCATCGAAAATTCCGATCAACACGAAAATCGATGAATTGTTAAACCTAGGAAGGACCTCGGATTGGAACAAATTCCACAGATCCCGCAATTAAACAAAGCATGCAATCTGTAAAGCAGTACAAAGGAAATCGAAAGAGCAAGCTCGAGCTAATTTCCCTTCTTCAATCGAAAAATTTTCAGGGAAGAACTCCATCGGCCTCAGATTTCAGAAACCAATAGTAAAAAACTCGATAATCACACGCCATACATGAAACAAACTAACGACGAATGGATCAGAGAAAAAAACGAGCAAATAGATGATGCGGAGAGAGAGACGAGCGGGCAAACCTGAACGAGTAGAAAAATCGGCGATCAAAACACACGGTAAATGACGTCATATTCCATGGCGGTGGCCATAGCCGTTGCGTCCTGGAGAGAGAGAGAGAGAGAG
>NW_010967182.1:0-695 GCF_000463585.1 Tarenaya hassleriana
TAAAGCAATATAGATATCCAAATTTATGTATGGCATACAATTTTATCTCTAATTTTTTTTTTATTACATTTTTAAAGGAAAACTTTTAATGGTTGAATCATTTCAAACTGTTTCTATTTAGTTATATTGGACCTATTTCTAAGTAGTCTTTATAATAATTACTTTTAGTTTACCAATTTTATCTTTTTGGTGTGGTTTCAATATATTCTGTATATGAACCAGTTTAAACAATATGTATGAAATTTTTATTGTTTTCTCATAATGCGGGAGCCTAGAAAATATACATCGTATTTTCATCAAAGATCTAATAGAATAGTCACAATCTGCTCTAATTCCAAAAAATAAATTATTTTAATAATTTATCTTCGATACATATTCTAAAAATTTTATTTTATCTTCTAATCATAGGTATTTTGAATGATTGTATTGAACGTTGTCTATGACTTACCGATAAGTATCTCTCTATTATTAAGCTAATTCATTCAACTATAGTCACCATAGAAAAAATGGTAAAATTATCATATCTTTATATATATATATATAATTATGTTTCAAAAACCTTTTAAGTTTAAAGTTTATAAATATTATATATATATATATATATATATTAGTCATTTTTTTTAAACACTCTTTAAATTTAAATATCCAACAAAAATTTGCACAACAATATGCTAAGAGACGTAGTTTAAGACGTG
>NW_010967183.1:0-695 GCF_000463585.1 Tarenaya hassleriana
GCGCCAGCTCCACAACCGGTCCCTGCACCACCTCCACCTTATATTCCACCACCTCCGCCTCTTGTACCACCGGCTGCAGCTCCTGCACCTGCACCGCCTGCAATGAATGCAAAATTTTTCCAGTTTTTTGACCAAGTGGAGCGTCGTACAGCTCCGAGATTTAGTGATACCTCTGATCCAACTGTGGCGGAGGATTGGTTGGACAGGATGACTCAGATCTTTGATCTAATTCAGTGTCCTGATCTTTTTAGGACACACATATCCATCTACCATCTGGATGGAGAGGCGAGACACTGGTGGAGAGGCGTCGCCCAATCATTTGGGGCGAACTATCAGTTCACTTGGGGACAGTTCGTCCATGCCTTCCAAGAGAAGTATTACTCACCTGGAGTTCAAGAGGAGATGTCAATGAGATTTATTAGCCTTCAATAGGGTCAAAGATCAGTGAAAGAATATGAACGAGAATTCAATGAGTTATCTAGATATGGAGGTGAGATGTTACAGACAGAGAATTTAAGGATCAAGAAGTTCATAAGGGGACTTCGCCCTTCTCTCAAGGCAAAGGTGAAACTTCTGAAAATCAATTCGATGTCAGAAATCGTGGATATGGCTGATCGAGCTGAGAGAACTGAATGTGAAATCGAGGCATCCACTAAGAGATCGACTCAATCCAGTCATAGACGGGTTGTCCATGA
>NW_010967184.1:0-695 GCF_000463585.1 Tarenaya hassleriana
TCTGGGCACGTCCCTTTTGGTCTCCCCGAGCTCTCCTTGCACTGGTTCGTCTCCTTTCTCTTCCTTGCTCCCGATTTCCTTCTTCCTCTGTTTCTGTCCGAAAATGGCTAAGGCAGAGGATTGAAGGGAGTTTATGGCGTGCGAGAGGGGCCAAGTGGGCTCGAGCCCAGGCCCATAGGCTAGCCTGCAACGTCCTCGAGGCGTGGGAGGCGACTGGACGGCGAGTGGGTCCCGGAATCCGGCGAATTCCGCATCCCAAGACTGCAAGTTGGCGAGTTGCGGAATTGTCGATACCCGGTCCGACGGACCAGGGGTTGTTCCGGCGGACCGGGGTCAGTTTTATTTTTTTCTTTTTCGAATTTCTCCCAGTCCGCGCTGCCCAGTCCCGACTCCGGCTGAGTGCTGGTCCGCCCCTGACCAGGCCTGGTCCGGCGGACCAGCTCCCCCTTTTTTTTTTCTTTTTCTTTTCCGTTTCTTCATTCCTTCTCGATCCTTCCCGCATGTGACGATCCCCGTGCCTCTCCCCGGCATTGCACTATGTATTTTTGGTGATTTCGTGACATCCCCATTTAATTATTTATTTTTAAATAATTAATATCCAATTCGAGTTTCGGGGTATTACAAATCCTCCCCTCTTAAAATGAATTCGTCCTCGAATTCCAGAACCGCAGAATCTCATCACCAAAAACACATTC
>NW_010967185.1:0-373 GCF_000463585.1 Tarenaya hassleriana
GGTCCGGCGGACCAGGCGAGAACAACACGGGTCCGAGATGAAGACCGGCGGACTGACCAAGAAAAGGACCGAGTTGGTCCGGAGCTGACCAAGTTGGTCAGCCCCGGACCAAAATCAGAGAGTCTGCGCTCCGATTCGAGGTCAGCCGGACCAAGGAAACGGACCGAGTTGGTCCGGAGCTGACCAAGTTTGGTCAGCCCCGGACCAAGCTCAGTTTTCGAACTGAGTCCGATTCCTGGTCAGCTCGGAGCAGGAGAAACAGACTAAGTTGGTCCGGGGCTGACCAAATTTGGTCAGCTCCGGACCAAGCTCAGAATTTCTCCGAAAACGGACAGAACGGCGGACCAGAGAAGCTGACCAAGGTCAGTCCGGC